>NW_010190022.1:1694-30106 GCF_000695765.1 Mesitornis unicolor | reverse complement strand
CCCAGGGGCGCCGCCGGAGAGCTATTCTCGATCCGCACTTGCTTCAAGTTCCTATTCGCTGCCATCTTTAGACCTCGCTCCTTCCTCGCCGGTTTTCTCAGGGGACGCGAAGGCCGTTTGAGCAACGTCCACCTCTAACCGGAGCCAGTTCAAAATGGCGCCGCCGTCTACCTCAGCGAGTTGTAAAGTCCCTACGGAGAGCCCCGCCCACCGTCGCCCGCGCCACTGCCCCTTCTCGTTGTGGGCGCGGGGAGGGCTTCGCGCATGCGCCGTCCTGCGCGGCGGGGTTGGGGCGGGGGGGTGGCGGCAGGAGGGTGGCGCGGGCGCTGGTGGCGTCTTGTCTGGTGTTGGGCTCTGTTGTCCCTTTTTCTGTTCCGCCACTGAAAGGGAGCAGGCAGTTTGGGAGCAGTCCCAGACGCAATCATGTTGGATCGGAGCAGTTATCTCGGAAGCTCCGCCGCAGTCCGTCCCCAGGCAGAAGAGCCTCTTGCTGGGGTCTCCCTGAGGGAAGGCAGGCAGGCAGTGTGCCCCTGTGGGTCGCTGCTGGAGAGGGAGGCAGGAATAAGATGAGAGAGGGCGAGGCGGGAATAGCCCGAGGAAGGCACGGCCGAGAACTGTGGAATGGCATAGGAGACGGCAAGGAGGAGCTGCAGAGAGAGCATTTGCCGAGTTAGGTGTTGGAGAGAAATGTGAGTGCAGAGAGGCCTTGTTACATCTGCTGTTGGCAGAACAATATCTTACAGGGCAACAGCTTTCTTTATAAAGGTGATGACTGTCTCCTAAATGGTTGTGAAGTCAAACATTTCCTTCCTTGGGTGCACCTTCTTGTAGCTAGGACTATGTGTCTATCTCAGCAACACAGAACTACCTTTCCTCACCTGCTAGAGGCTCAGTTTCTGGCTTCTCAGACAAAGAACTGATCATTCTGCCTGGGGCCTGATAATAACCAGTCTTATTCCCATAGTAGCCTGAGTGCTTCAGGTGCCCATGTAGCTTTGCATCATGCAGGGGAAATCCTGAACAACAGAGCAAGACTTCAAGAGAAAATAATCATATTATTTGTTTCATCAATAGCACTGAAAAAGTCCAGAGAATCTCGTGTGGTTATTGGTTACTTCAGCTAGCGCGTGGCATACGTTCTGTTTTTTTAAAAGGCAATGTCAAGCATGACATTCAAGAAAAAATTAATTCTACAACAGACAGGAATCCATTGCTTGGGGATCTCCCTGTCCATCGTAAGTATTTTAAGATCTTCTGACTTGTGTTTCCATTTGAGGCATAAGAAAGATGTCATTCACCTTCCTGCTATCTCTTAGCTTGTACCAGTATCTGGAGAAAACATGAGTTCCCAGGCAGCATGAATTACTTCATCAGACCACCTGTTTCTGAAGCAGACTCATTGGTGTAGGGCATCAAACTAAACCCAGATGTAAATCTCTGAAAATCAGAAAATAAGAAGGGTATCTACTCACAGCAAATGCAGCAAGTGAGACAGTGTGGGAACAGGAGGGAGTTACTAGAGTAGCAGTGTGGGATTTCTAAAGCTTGATCACTTTGACTGTTCAAAGAGCTATGGTTTGCAGTATATTTAGGATTCAATAACAAGTGTTAAGGCAAAAAAAAAACAACTTAGAGCAAACCAAGAGCTTTTAAAAACTGCTAAGCATGTAAAAGGAGCTAAATATATGTTAGAAATTACGTGACTATACATTGTAGAGAGTGAAAGCTCAGTAGATAGGAAAAGGAAGATGTGTAGCGGTCGGCTTGTTAAGTTATTGCCAATGCTGTGTAACAAAATTGCCATGGTTTTCACACACAACTTCTCAAAACAGGTTAGTAATAAAAGCTGTTTAAATACACAACCATGATTTCCTGTGTACAATAAAAAAGTCAATAGGAAGAACAAAGAGTGTTTACAAATTCCATGCTATTCTTACATTTCCTTAGCAGTAGCAACGCCTCAGTAGTAAATTATAGTCTAGTAAAACAGATTAACAAAATTCCAACTTCCAGAAATATATCTGCAAAAACCAGAAACATATATATATTTAATATGCTCATACTTCCATAGCTTACCTTTGTTAGCCAGACTCATGATATAACCATAATGCATATACTTGCATTGTTTTTAAATTTTGTTGAGCAGAAGCTATTTGCACGTGCACATTTTAGGGTGATGCATGAAAAGAACCTGGTATCTGCTATGCTCAGTCACTTCCTCACCATCATTTACAATATCTCATTTCACATTTTACTCATTCATCAGGACAACCCTAGACAATTCAGCTCCTACCTAACTGCTCGTAGTCTTTGTGGCTCAATGATTGCTACACCTTGCCACTGGCACCAGTTAATAAAAACATATTTTAAAAGGAGACAAAATTGATCCCTTGAGGGTCATGTTCCAATGCTTTCCTTCTGCTATGAGCATCCACTTAAATTTTTATGAATTACTAATTGCAGCTCATATCATGGGAGGAGTTCTGCTAGACTGTTCCAGCCACTCTCTGTAAGTTTGGTATTATTATATTTAGCTACATTAAAGTAGTTTCAGAAGAGTGGGGCAATAATCGTTATGATCATACAGTAATTTGCTTTCACTCTGTAATACTTCAGGGTTGGTTTTTTTTTTTGAAGTCTGAGTTTATTCAACTTGGCATTCAAAAGGCCACAAACAGACAAGCCTAATTATGTACTAACAAAATTTGGTTTGGCTTGGAATTTATTTTAAGACTTTGAAAAGGTCAGAACTTCTTGTGTTAGTAACATACTGCCTTTACATGTACTACCAGACTCCCTTTTCTGACTAATGTATAGCCTTGGATTATGAGCTTTCAAATGGTTGTGTACTTAAATTTATTAGTATAAATACAATAGTCTACATATGCACTACTGTCTGTAGTACAGTCACTAGTTCCCCAAGGACAAGAACATTTTAGTAGTAGAAAACAGGAGCAGAATTGTGAAAATCACTGATATTTTTCATTTTTTCTGCTACAGAGAAAGGTTCTGTTTGGTGTGTGCTAAACTGTTAATGCTATCAAGAGATTTGGGTGTATTTCTAAAACACACACCATCCAGCCATGTGCCATGTAAGACAGTCAGAAGCAACTGTTCTAGCTTTTAATTTTCTGTATCTCAGCATCACTGTCCTACAAAGTATCAGGATCCTGCTGAAAATCAAGGAGGCATCAGACCTCTAAAAGAAAGCCATGGGAGCTTTTTATGCTCCGAACTTGTAAACGTGACACATCTTTATCTGCAATTAAAAATCCCAAACTATTTGTGCTTACCCTTGAACAACTTCAAAGTGATTGCTGGGGTAAGAGCACTCCAGTGGTGACAGCTTTATTAGTGCTAAAGCTGGCTTCCCAACAGAGGCAATTGTAACTTACTTAATTGTTACTTACTTCTCAACACGGCTCTGGACTCCCAGGTTTATTTCTTTTTACTTCCTAGAATCTGTAATGAGTCACAGTTAGGATCAGCACTTGTAACCCAAGCTACAGTAGTAGATCATGACAAAATACATCAGGGAGCACTAGAACTGAGAGGTAACTTAGGGCATGGAGGGGGATGCTCCATTTGGGAGGAGGAGAGGAACAAGGGAACGCGTGAAAGTCTGCCCTGAAAAGGCAGTGACATCTCTTGCCATTAAGGACAGCGTTTGCCTGCAGCATTACTCATGACAACATCTGGACAAATTAATCTTAGGGTAGGTTTTGATCTCCACTACTGAGCTTTTCTTACCAAGTTACATTGGCTAAGAATATTAAAAACCCTTTCTGCCACAGCTGTGCCAGTAATCCTTGTGATATAAACATAAGTGTGTGTAGAAAGAACAAGTCAATGCAGTCTGTAGGAGTGATGGATACTTTGTAATTATTTGGGGATGACCTCATTGTGCTACCGCTCGGGCATTAATAGCGATAGCGTCATTGCACTGCCATCTGGTGACAAGTACTGGAATTATCACTAGGACTCGAAAAGGATAAATCGAGTTAAAATAAAGACGGAAGACCTACAATAAAATTATCCCTCTCGTCCCAGCTGAGCAGGATGACTTGGATTTTCTATTTTTAAACCTGGTGGGCAGGCCTCCTTTCTCTGTTCTGCACAACATTAGCATAATTCAACAAGATACATTCATTGGTTTCACATGGAGAGAAACGTATATCAGTTACGTTTATAAAATGATCTGTAAAACCTAACCTAATATGGCTAGTAATTACCTATATGGATGCCATATTAATTGATTCTTTACCTAAACGAAAACCAGTGTATCAGAATTATGAGTATGAGAAGTCAGTATTCTTTCTAACAACACTGATCTCAAGGAAGCAAGGAGTGAAAATATATTAAAATATATTTGTCTGTGAAAATGTACTTGTCAGATGGAGATTTAAGTTTGATAAAGATTCTCGCCTTTTTCAAAGCTACTTTCCCCGCTAATACACCCATGCATTCAATGTACTTGATTTTGAGTATTTTTCAGCATACTGTCTTTGCTTATTCCGCAGAGGAGTGACAGTTAACTACTAAGGCAAGCTGGAGGTTAAAGCCTTAAGGAAGCATTTCCCAAATATATTCAGCCCTTAATTTATCTCTAAACAGTAATTCAGTGTGCTGTCAGGCAGTAAGGCTTCCTGATGGACAGTCCCTGGGATCAGGTTAGGAAGAAGGAGCAGTTTGTGTGGGACAGTCAAAGTGACTGGGAGAGGCCCAGAAGGGCAGAGCTGCTGGCCCTTAAAGAAAGCAGTGCCACAAACATGTTTTATTCAGTCCATTTTCATCAAGCAGTTTAATACAGACTAGGGCAGTTGCAGTTGACCACCAAGCTGGGCAATTAGCCCAACCAAAATAGCCCACAGGCCCCAGAGGCTTTCCCCTTTGCACTTCCCACTGGGTGTTTGTCTTTCTCTGGCCCCAGGAAGCCTCTCTCTGCCTCTGAAGTCCTATGTCTACGAATGGCACACAGAAAAACCGTAACCAGTGTCTTCAACCCTGATATGAGCTGATGAAAACTGCACTACCAAATCACAGAACTGCCTGCTACTCTTCATCCTATTCTTTGCACACCATGAAAAGGATCCACCACCAGTTATGTGTTTATGGCCTCTACACAGCAGCTACCACTCAAATAACCACACACTAAGGTCACAGAAACAATCTACCCAGTGCAATCACTCAAAATTCAGCACTAAGTACTTAAAAATACTAAACCCCACACTCATCAGGTATTTTCTTCCTCAGTACTTGTGACACCATTTATGATGCAGGAACAGTTTGTTGTTGGGATCACACAAGTAAAGGAAGAGCACTGGGTTGAAGGGGAGTGCACATCATGAAGATGAGTTGGCTTCCAACTGTTCAGGATGAACCCTGTTAAGCAGCACAAATCCTCATGTAGACCTAGCACTTCTCCTCTGCTCGGAGGTGAATTTATGTACAGGTAGTAGGGAAGTGTTGATGTGGCACATCTAGAGCATGGGTTCACAGAGTAGGAGAAGGCTGTGGCATTGCACTGAGAAGATGTGATAAACTGCTGTTGGTCAAAAAGACCAACTTATGAGAGTATCATGGTAAATATGTGAAACTTAGCATAGCTGGAAGCATGGGACAGGCTGAAGATGCTGTTACCATCTAATTCTCAAATGCTAGATAAGCAAGAGACACACCTGGCTGTTAGACCATTGATACGGAGATAATGGGGTCCCAAGCACTGGCTATCTCAGTTTCTCTCTGTGGAGACTTTTTTGGGGGTAGTGGGAAATTATTTTCAGTGCTTCTCTATTGCCCTAATGATTTTGAGCAAGAGATTCCACTGCGCTCGCAGTCAAGAAAGAAGCTGGAGTTTGAATGAGCTCCCTATGAATGGTTTTCCTCACTAAAGTGATGGATTCATAGTCTGCACATCTGGTGATCTAGAACCAGTTCTCACAGTATGCTTAAGATACATTTCCACAAGCAATTGAGCTGATTCAATAGTTCATTGTCACCAAAATGGAGGAGTAAACCCTTTCTTCCTCTACTGCTTCTCTCTTCCTTATCTTCCTCTCACCCATAGAGTGATCCCTTCCTTGTCTGCCTTGCATGCTTAGCAGACCCTTCCATGATCAGTTAATTCACTAACCAACAGAAAACTGGACACTTGCTCTACTAAATCAATTTTCTGCTGGGAGCCTGAATTGAATCAGCTTAGAGGGGGCTGACCAGCACCTGATCCAACACAAACATGAGCAGTATGTTATTGGCCAACAGCAGGGAGAAGGCAAAAGGACAGCAGGGTTTACTTGTTTCAGTTGCAACCATTACAGATTCATTCTGGGTTTAGAATGAGCAGTGGAGGCTGAAGCCTGGATGGCTTGGGAGGGACTGCATCCTGCCAGAGCAAGGACAGGACAAAGCATGCCTTGCTGTCACCTGGAAGCCAGGGCGGTGTCACCAGGGGAAGAAACAACCCTTGTTATTATATATATAAATATATAATGGGGGTTTTGTAGGAAAATTATCCAGCAACAATACTGTATTTTATAATCATTATTCATGTGATCTAAAACAGTTGACGTGTTCTTTACCTGTGTAGAAGGTAAAGAACTCTAGTTCAGATGTAACCCCAAACTAAATTTATTCGGTTTATGTCTCCCTGATACATCTTGCACCTCTGAGTTCAGTGACGGGAGATCCCATTCACACAATCCTCAAAAGCTCCAATATCCAGAATGGTCTAGATTACAATACTGACATCTTGCATCTTGTAAGAGAATTTAGATGGAGAATCCTTGAAAAACAGCTCTGTATAAGTAATTACACGTGGCTTTTAATATTTCTTGCACATATCATTGTCTCCTACAGGGTTACATAAATAACACTTGTTAAGAGCTTGGTTGCCTAAACACGCAACCATTAGAAGTAAAGTGGACTATAAAGTATTGGCAGCCCTATGTTTTTTCATGCAAACCTATTAGTATGACAAAATTCACAAGAGCACATATTTAACCTTGCCTCTAAAAGAGGTATCTTCACTTTGAAATATAAATGGAAAAGTAGTGTTATACAAATCACATATTCTCTGCTAAGCATCTTACTAAAACAACTGTGGTAAAATACTGGTTTTATCTCACAAAACCTGTAGTGAAATGTACAGATACTTATAAAATAACTTCTCAACATTCAGCCATTGTGGAAGAGATGAAAGAATTTACCTGCTCCATGAAAGGCTTCTAAGGGGATAATTTCAAATTCTGAAGAGCCAGCAAGACTACAGAGAGAACCGTGAGGCTTTTAAAGGCTTCCTTTCACTCGAGGGACAATTACTCCACGTCCAGTAGGATGTGGTAGATGGCCAATGGTTGGTTGCATTTTACTCCAAACCATCTCTCTCACAATATGTAGGAAAAAAACATTTATTGCATTTGAATATTTGTATCTTCTCTGATTAAGCCTTATGTCTTCTGTAAATTTTCTTACATGTTTCATCTTTGTACAGCAATGTCTTCATTTTATTTTCCTTTCAAATTGGGGCATAAGAATATTTCTCTGTGAATTGACTCACTCTTCCACAATGCAATGGCAGCTGAAAATGTTCTGCATTCTGAACAATTTAAGAATCCTTGCAATAGACAGCGACTATGATCTGGAAAAGTATAAGGCATTTCTCTGTGGTTTTTCTTTTTGCCTTCCAGGTCCAGGATTGGGGTTTGTGTTTGGCAAGGGAAGGAGTTTAAACTAAGTTAGGAATGTGTGAACTCAATTTTCAGTACTTTATCTAATACTTTTACCTAAACCTCTTCACTGATATGATATCATAATCATATTCATATGATTTCACTCATATCTGTCAATCACTCTTACAGCTAGACGAGAAATAGTATTTACAATCTTTGGGCATTTTCTACAGGTCAAAATATCTTACCATCCTGAAAATTCAATAACTTAAAAATTTAACCTCATCAAAATTCTGAATTACTGAACGAATTAGAGGAATGGAAGGATCGTTTTAACATAATCTTTTAATATTTATTTTTTACTTTATTACTTTCAAGGTAGGATGTGGTTTGTCTGTGGTGTAGCACATTGTACTATCTTTGACAGGTAGTTGATGCCAAATGTTTAAGAGAAAAGTGCTAACCTGTCTGGGAAATAGATGTAGGTAGCAGATGCACAGCTTTACGGAAAAAAAAAATCAACAAAAATAATGCAAGATGTATAATCTCAAAGTTGCTAAATTAAAATTGATGTCAGAAAATTAAGTTTCATTTCATGTTGTGTAATGTGGCATTAGCAAGCTGTTTTCAACTTGCTATAGCTGCTTTTCAATATTTATTAATTCAGGCGTATGTCTAAAATTATACTGCACATAGATCAGATTTTAGACATTTCCTATATTTTTATTATTTTTGTTAAGCTCCGAGAATCAAGAGTGTGGCTATGCACGGCAGCACCATTTACACTGCTCTGCAGAGCCTCAGCTCCATTCAGTCCCCTGACATTTTTTACTGTCCCCATCTTATTTCTCACTGCAGGTTTTTAACACATTACTCAGCTGCTTATACAGGGATCACAGGATGACAGAATCACAGCACGGTCAGAGTTGGAAGTGGCGTCTGCAGATCATCCAGTCCAAGCCCTGCCAGAGCAGGATCACCCAGAGAAGATCACACAGGAACACGTCCAGGCGGGTTTTGAATGTCTCCAGAGAAGGAGACTCCACAGCCTCTCTGGGCAGCCTGGGCCAGTGCCCTGGTACCTCACAGGAAAGAAGTTTTTCCATATGTGTAAGTTGAACCTCCTCTGTTCCAGTTTGTGACCACTGCCCCTTGTCCTGTCACTGGGCACAACTGCCCTTTAGGTATTTATAAGCATTAACGAGATCCTCCCTCAGTCTCCTCTTCTCCAGGCTAAAATGGGAATGGGATGGAGAAACTAATCCAGCTAAAAGAATAAAAGGAGAGGGAAAAGAGGAGCAAGTGCAGGGCTGCTCAATCAAGCGCTGATAGCAGATAAATGTGGTATCAAATTGCATCCTAGTCTCAAACAGCATCTATTGAGGCTTCATCTCCATCCCTGAAGGGAGGGAAGAAACACTTCCTGAAGTACTCTCTCCTTGGATATCCAGAATTTGGAGCTATCCATCTGTGAGCACATGACAAAGAGTCTGTCCCTGTAGAAACAGCACCTGAGGAATCTGAGGAGGAATCCTAGCAGATCCTGCTGCAATTTTACATTTTTCTACCCTTGTGTCAGCCATCTCCCTTCTAAGCCTCAGCAGCTTTCTGGTACAGTGCTCATCAAAGTGGGCTTGAGCTAAAATAGTAGGCTGAACTGGAACAAATGAGACATGGGCACATATTTCTTGCTCCCAGCTCTTCTTGTGATTAAGGTAAAGTTATCTTGGCAAGAAGGTAGCTCAGCTACCAGGCAGGCAGTTGAGAAATTTAACACACTGAATCATGACAGTAAAATTAAGCAGAAACCTTTAACCTAGTGAAAACATTAAATGTAGAACCACTTGTTTTCCCCTGAAGTTATAGTCCACGTAATAATACCGTATAGTCCATTAATTTCTTTCCAGACCAGAAGAAGGAAGGCCACAGGCTCCCCAGTTAATCTCTCAAGCAAGATTTAATCTCAAAATAAATAAATGAAAGGTCAATTTAGCTCATTCAATAAACAAATACAATAAAGCGTTCTCCATGCCTGTGGGTCAGGCAGCCTTGCAGTGATAGCCTGGTCTCAGAGAAAACCTCTTGCACTTGAAGTCAGCTCTCCTGTAGGAGCTTCTACATCTGCTGGGATCCCATTTAGCCTCCTGCCAGGGAATTGCTGCCCTGAATGCTTCTCCACACCAGCAGACTGATTAGTTACAGGGCAGAATAAGCTGCTCCCACAGGTCCTCATGGTGCTACTTACACCCTATGACTGCACTTACTGCAAGTCACTGCTTAAATCTGTAGCCTAGCAGGATTGCTTCGTTGCCCAGCAATGAAGAAATGTTAGGAATTGTACTGCCTCATATAGAAAGTTAAGACATAACAGCGCATTTTGCCAGCTTCTAGATAAGACTTCATATATGGTTTTGTTTAATTTGTGTCTTTTTTTTTCCTGGTATGTTTTTTCCTAGTATTAAAGACTGTAAAGGGAGCTAAAGTAGAGTTTCTGTCTGAACGTCTGACCAACCAAAGGCAGATACTTTCTGTGGACAGATTTAACACATTACCCTGTGACCTGGGGCAATTTAATTCGGTCGGCATCTTCAAAAGCAGGTGACAAAAGCTGGAAGCTAAGATCTGTGGAATCAATAAGTACTTACTACCTTCAACAATAATGCTATTTTTATGTAGGTGTCTATGGGACATACAGTCTGCAAAGTCTTGATCTTCTTAGTACATCAGTTTCTGCACTGGGGGAAATGTTTATTTGCTTCACAAGGCTAATGTAATGTAATATGAATTAACATTTAAGCACTCTGAATCCTCAAATGAAATGAGCTCTTCAAGTATAAATTCCCAATATTAATAGTGTATCATCACACACAGAATCCCAGTTATCCAATGGCAGAAATGTGAGCAGGACAAATCCCCAAAGCAAGTAACGTTCATTAGGTGTTCCAATTCTGAGAAAAATTGGGACACTGTGGTCATTTTTTTTAATCAGGCAAAGGACTGAATGTACTTCTTGTAGGAACAAGACTGGAAAGATGAAAAAAAAGTAAAGCCAGATACCCCTACTACAACTCTGCAAATCTGCTCATGTCATCACTTGATACCTCACAAAGAGACATCCTTGATGGTACCTACATTGCCGTATACAATGTACAAAGCACCTCATGTGCAAAGCCAACGCCCCGCAGTATGTGCACAGTGCCTGAGCCTAGCTGGGGACAAATGTAGTGTATGGGAAGTAGTGTGAAGTTTGAAAAAAATGTCATGATCCAGAAGCACCTCTGGAGCCCAGTGACATTCCAGGGTCCTGCAGTGTCCAATATCCTGTGTCCAATGCCTTTCGACACAGTCAAACCAAACTGGAACTATATGGTCACAAAAAGTCACAAATTCAGCTTTTTGCAGATGAACTTATTTGGTAGATACTCACTTTGACCTGATCATTGGAGATACATTTTGAAACTAGCCCGATCCTGACACACTGTGCTGAGTGTGATGGGATGCAGAACGCAGTGAGAAGAGCCTCCTCAGACATACGCGCACACTTCCTAAGACGTCAGTGAAGGAAGCCCTAAGGCCCTTCAGTGAAGCCCTAAAATGAAGAAGCTAACTCAGATAGTGGGGAACGTGAATAGACTGGCTGGGGTTTAGGAGTGAAGGGATACTGCTATCTCTGAGTCTGTGTATGGAAAACAGGTCTGGTGAGAGAAAGTTGCTTAATTTGGCTACCAATAACTTAGAATCATAGAATAACTTGGTTGCGAAAGACCTTTAAGACCATTGAGTTCAACCACAACCTGTGCACTATTAAACCATGCCTCTAAGCACCTCATCTGCCAGTCTTTTAAATGCCTTCAGGGAGGGTGACTCCACCACTTCTCTGGGCAGCCTGGTCCAACACTTGATAACCCTTTCAGTGAAGAATTTTTTCCTAACATCCAGTCTAAACCTCCCCTGGCCCAACTTAAGGCCATTTCCTCTTGTCCTACTGCTTGTTACTTGGGAGAAGAGACCAACCCCACCTCACGACACCCTCCTTTCAGGTAGTTGTAGAGAGCGATAAGGTCTCCCCTCAGTCTCCTCTTCTCCAAACTGAACAACCCCAGTTCCCTCAGCTGCTCCCCATAATTCTTGTGCTCCAGACCCTTCACCAGCTTTGTGGCCCTTCTCTGGACACACTCCAGCACCTCAATGACCTTCTTGTAGTGAGGGGCTCAAAACTGAACACAATATTTGAGATACAGCCTCACCAGTGCCGAGTACAGGGGAAGGAACACTTCCTTGGTCCTGCTGGCCACGCTATTGCTGATACAAGCCAGGATGCCATTGGCCTTCTTGGCCACCTGGGCACGCTCATGTTCAGTTGGCTGTCCACCAACACCCTCAGGTCCCTTTCTGCCTGGCAGCTTTCCAGCCACTCATCCCCAAGCGTGTAGCGCTGCATGGGGTTGTTATGAGCAAGTGCAGGACCTGGCACCTCATACAATTGGCCTCAGCCCATTGATTCAGCCTATCCAGATCCCCCTGCAGAGCCTTCCTACCCTCAGGCAGATCAACACTCCCACCCAACTGAGTGTCATCTGCAGAAGTACTGAGGTAGCACTCAATCCCCTTGTCCAGGTCGTTAATAAAGTTGCTAAGCAGAACTGGCCCCAAAACTGAGCCCTGAGGAACACCACTTGTGACTGGCCACTAACTGGATTTCACCACCACTCTTCTGGCGTGGCCATCCAGCCAGTTTTTCACCCAGGAAAGAGTACGCCTGTCCAGGCCATGGGCAGCCAGTTTCTCCAGCAGAATGCTGCGGGAAACGGTGTCAAAGGTTTTACTAAAGTCCAGGTACACTATATCCGTGGTCTTTCTCTCATGTACTAAGCAGTTCACATTGTCATAAAAGGAGATCAGGTTAGTCAAGCATGACGTACCTTTCATAAACCCACATTGACTGGGCTTGATGGCCTGGTTGTCCTGGACGTGCTGCATGATGGCACTCAAGATGATCTGCCCCATGATCTTCCCTGGCACAGAGGTCAGAGTGACAGGTCTGCAACTCCCTGGATCCTCCCTCCAGCTCTTCTTGTAAATTGGTGTCACATTTGCCAACCTCCAGTCAAGTGGAATTTGATGACTTTTGCTTTAACTCTCTGTGGCAAAAAAATGTTTTGTTTCTCAGTATTTGTCATGGTTCAAAAGAAATTAAGAAATAATAATCTCCGTGTGTTTATTTTTACTCTTGCTTTCTCATATGACCAGGTGGAATCTTTATGTGATCTGGACTGGGTCACCTAAACCTGGCTGGTGGCCACACTCAGGGAAGGTACTACCATGCATTGCAGCAGAATTTAAACGGGTTTGCACTGAATAGAATTTGAAAACAAGCAAAATTGACAATCAAGACAACTGCAAGACTGAATATCAAAAGCTAAGTAGAGAACAAAAATGCTGTTAAGCAATTTCAAACCATCAAGATGCATCTTTTCAGGGACTAAACACTAGCTTTGATTTGGTAATCAGTGCACTGGCTAGAGAATGGATTCGCTACCTTCAATAACAACAACAAATGAACCATGAAGAGTACATTTGAATTAAAAGAGGACAGGGCACAGGAAACTGCTATAATCAGAGACAAATACCTGATGTAATTACACACAGTTGAGGATCTGGTGAGTCCAACCATCACTTTGTTACATAGAAGAGTGCCAAAAGGCATCTTTCCAAGCTGCATTGCCATATGAATCATAGGAGGAAGATATAGATACAGGTCAAAAGTAGGGACAAAATGGGAAAAAAAAAGGAGAACGCTGGCATACAGCCCACGTATCAAGACAGGTAAGGCCAAGCCTAGAATATGGATGATAGGGATCCAAATGCAACATAATCGGCCCTGACGTGGAAGAAAAGAAGAAAGAAGGTGCATGACCAATGCAGGAAACAAGCATGTGCCAACCTGCAGAGCAAATGACTGAAAGGATGAAAGCCTTCATCTAACATTGGACTCAATGATCTTAAACGTCTTTTCCAACCCAAACAATTCTATGATTCTAACAGCATAGCAACATCACTCTTGCTTCTGCACGTTTCTGCTGTTAATGGGACATGCCCAAAACAGAGTGCTTGGAGGATGAGATGGCAGTCGACCAAAATGCCAAAATACATTAAGACCTGAAGCTATTATCTCTGGCATGGGCTGTACATTAGTACCCTTCACCCTAGAAAACAGGGAATGTTCCCATAAAAGACAGAAGGACTAGCAGTGTTAAAAGGAAAATATGCTCCAATCAGAACAGAAATTGGAGACCTTAGAGCAGAAAGACCATGGAGAAGGACCTGGGTTACGCAAAACCAATAGATCTTGCTGCATTTGCAGTAAGTGGCCAGTTTGGTTTTCGAAGTGTGGATTTCCTTCATGCAGTTACCCTGTATATGCTTCAAGACACACATTTTGTTATGTATATGGTAATTATCTCCTTTACTCTATATCCAAATAGCCTTGCATAGAATTGCACATTTCTTCTTCTAATCTCTTACCATCTTTTTAGTAAATGTGCTACCAGAGGTTGTCTTTTAAAATACTGATTTAGCACTGATGGTCTAGTTCCTTTTTTAATTATACGGTTTTTTCCCTTTAACTAGAGGCTTATCTGTCAGCAGAGGCTGGCACAGAAAGTCGCCTGTGAAGAACCTCATGAATAATTGATCCCTTCCACAATGCCAGCGCCTTCCTTTCTTCCCAATGGGGCCGAGATCAGAGGCTGATGTGCTTTTATCCGCCATTTTTCAGCCCCTTGCCATTGTTCCCGACGGGGTGAGCTCAGCGCCCGACGGCCCCAGCTGCGGCCGCCCCGGGAGGCCCAGCCCACCCGCCGGCCACAGAGCCGCCGCCGCTCTCAAAATGGAGGCCTGAGGGCGATGGCGGCTTCACTCCCGTTGAGAACTGTGTGAATTGGCCGCCATTTTTAAAGAGGGCGCTCGTTGTGGCACGCCCTGCGGCTTGGGAAAGGGACATCAACTAAGAACAGCCTTCAATGTAACACTGAAAAGATGTGGTGGTTTTCAACAGTAGGAATCTGAAATATCCACCTTGTTTCCATATCAAGACAAAATTTAGGAGAGTAAATCCATACACAGCCTTCCAGTACCTGAAGGGGGCTTACAAGAAAGCATGGCAGGGACTGTTTACAAGGATATGTAGTGATAGGATAAGGGGCAATAGTTTTAAACTAGAGCAGGGTAGATTTAGGTTGGATATTAGGAATACATTCTTTACTATGAGGGTGGTGAAACACTGGAACAAGTTGCCCAGAGAGGTGGTGGAGGCCCCATCCTTGGAATTATTCAAGGTCAGACTTGATGGGGCCCTGAGCAACTTGACCTGGTAACATTGTACCTGCTCACTGCAGGGAGGCTGGACCAGATGATCTTTAAAGGTCCCTTCCAACACAATATATTTTATGATTCTATGATACAATTAATTTTAACTTCTAGGCTAATTGATTTACACAATTCTGTAACTGACTTGGTACTCAAGAAGAGAGTACTGAAATCTTCAGAATTACATTCTCTATTTTTTTACATATAGTAAAGAAGTTGACTCTATGCTGATAGATGTGTGATCGGGGCCAAGTGCTGCCTCCCAAGACAGAATCATCCCTGCCCACAGGACTGAACACTACTTACCTTGACAGTCTCTTGGCCAGGATTCCCCAATACGTATTTACCCTTACAAGATACTTTTCCAATGGGCAATACATTTGAAAGATAATAATGTCATCTTACAATTTATTTTTCCATTTAACCTTTCTTACGGAACGTTTGCCACATCCTCAACAGAGGTGTTGCAGTCATCCTTGGCCTGTTTTTTTTTTAAGTGCAACACATTAGAACAACTTCTGAAGGAAAGTATATGTTCAAGCTTTAATAAAGGCACTTGCAATCTGAATTTTTACCTGCTAAAGTTTTCAGGTTCCACTGATTCATCTGACCCAACAGAAGGGCTTCTATTCAGAGTCTTATCTCTCAAAACACCTGCACAAATTGTACAGTGATTTTAAAAGCAGAAGATAATACAAGCTATTAACATTTCTAAAGTTTCAAAGACAATATAAATTCTACTGTGCTAGATGTTTATTATTTAATTAGTTTTTAGCTAATGAGACTATTTGGGATGATATTTTGAAGTGAAGGACAGATTAAAAAATATTAGCTATCTTCAAAAAATTATTATAGCACAAACTGATTTTTTAAAAGTCTAAAAAAAAATATATTAAATGTTCCTTAGACATATTTATCCAAATAGCTAATGGGAACTTTATGCTATTTTTTTTTTTAAGATTGCCTCAAGCTTATTCTGAGAGTGGAGGCAAAAAGCAATGTGTATGTTGGGGAAGCAAAGTGGCATGTTTTAGGTAGAGATATATATATATATATCCTCAACTAATTGCTTCTTTCTGAAGTTTGAGTCAGATATTATGTGATAACATAAACCTTCTTTTATACAATTTCTCTAATTTAATTGCATTTAAAACTATAATTGCAATATATTTTACAGCAGATATTGATTGATCTCATGGCACTCATTTAAAGCCTGCTGTGAAGTAGTACATTGAGACTATACAAAGTTAAACTGAACATGCTTAAAATGTAAATACTTTGGAATAAGTATTAAGGTGTTTAGAAAGTCATTAACACTGTGGGACTAAGTGATACTCTTAAGTGATACTGCAATATAAAACATTACATTAAGTAAATCATTATACCACTGAGTTTCTCTGCTATAAATACAAGTACTGAAGACTGCATTATAAGATCTAAATATAAATATATTTTATATTAATAAATGCAGAAGGATGAGCATTCAGTTACACCCTCTTACACTGCTACACATAATACTGGCTAGAAATTGCTACTTTTTAGTAAGACAGCAGTTGCCAGGATGTAGGCTGAAAAATGCTGGGTTTAATTTAAAATTTTTTTGCCAGATTTCACACTTTATACTTAGCAAGAACTGTTTCTTGCCAAGTGAACTTTCAGAAGACCATACTGTGCAAAATGAGTGATGCTGTACTTGAAAAATACACATAAATCTGTGAACACAGACTGCAGTCCATCCAGACAGTGCGAATGTTTAACCTAGAGAAGAGCTGCCTGTGAGAAGCACTGAATCTGCTGTTACAAAACATGCTTTGTGTATTTCAAAATCACTTCAAGGAAGCCTGTGCCAGCATCCACAGATGCAAATCATTTTAAGAGTGTGATAAAAGTTTTGGTTAATCAAGAATTAAAAATATATATTCCATATTCTGGTATGAATCTCTTACTTCTCCCACTAGAAATGTCTGAGGATCAGAGGAGCAAATAGTACAAAAAGGAAAACCAGGCACACTACAGAAGTGTGGAAAAGGCTCATCTCATACAGAGCAGTGCAGTAAGGCCATCAAAGGCAACTAATATTCTTTTTCTAAACTTGTGGAAAGAGACAGAACTGCAAAACTTACTCTCCAGGTAGCTTAAATAAGTGGATGAATGGCATGGAGAGATCAAGCTTGAATGAAGTCTCAGAGAAGAAATACCTTCACAGATTACATGAGTCGTCTTGATATGCAAAGTTATTTGATGTAGAATGGCAAGAATTACAGTGAAAAGTGGTTCAGAGATCATCGCTGCGCAGTCAGCTGGTTGTGCTACACAGTGAAATAATGATGAAGGAAGAACATCCATCAGCCCACTTAGCTCCTGCTCCTGGAGACTAAAGCTGCTGCCAGTTTTTATAGGAGTATGTGTTCTGCCTTTGCACTGGTCTCCATTCAGCAGGTTTAAAGATCTATGTGGATCTGCCTGGAAACTGGTCACAAAACTGTCTGCCTACAAAGACACTCTGGTATATGTACCTAGTATCCCAAATACCAGGCATTCCAGACAATGTGGTTTTTAAAATTCCACATTTCCTCTTAGTTACAATTACAAATCCACTTCTACTCGCCTCCCAGAGACTGACTGGGAGTAGCTGTAAAGTACAAAGAAACTGGTTACTTAATTGAGTGTTAAGTGGCAGAATATTAAACCTCCATTTACTCAGCTGAAGCTGGGACATGTCTCCCAATTTCCTGATGATTTCACTAGAATACATTGGTTTTTTAAGTATGCAACTCAGTTAAGTCAATCTTACCTACAGAAAATGTACTGCTACTGTTGTTGAACTCTTGTCAGCACAATTAAACTTCCATCTAAATTCTGCCTTTAGTTCCATATCATTTTATTTTAGTAAATTCACTTGACTTGAAAAGTTGGACAGACTAGTTCTGAATTCCAGATGATGGAGAAAAAAATCCTGGTGCTGTGCAACATTGACATGTGCTTTAAAATTGCTTCAAGCCAAAATATTGAAGTTAGAGCCACTTTAGTCTGATAGCCAAATACATTGTAGGATCTGGATCTTAGGATCCACTAGTTCAAAAGGATCTGTTTCTATCTTACCTTGCCTTCCATTCTTAAAACTCCTGGAAAACTAATGAATGCGATGTTTTACTTGAACAGAGGTTGTAATTAAGAAAAACTATGTTTATGATAAGTGCAGAAAGAATCCTGGTCATTTACTGGAATACTCCTGATCAAGAGGAGCCTTAGGACCTGACTCCAAATCTGTACATGTTGGAACACCTTTCAGTACAGATTTAACCTAGATCAAGCATAAATACAACACTGCATCTCCATCACACTACCAGAGCACTTATGCCTCTTTTACGGTGGCTGTCCTTTTTCATACTGTCTATAGGAGCACAAAAGATGCTTGATTCAGCAAGAAGTCAGAAGTGGCTTGGTGAGATAATACTTGATCCAGTATCAAATCCTTCACATTTTTTACATACACCTGAAGTCACATGGTGAGTTTGTAAGAGCCCAGGACTGTGCATCATATGGCTGCAATGCTTTTGATCCAGTACTATCAGATTTCCTAAAAGAGACTGACAGCCTTGTGAAACTACAGCATTATGGTGTCTTCCCATCAGTTGAGCAGAGGAAGCTAAACCAACTACAGGTCTGATTTTTCTCTTTTTTTTTTTTATAATTATTAAATCACCTGAGTAACAATTTCACTTCACTGTATAAAGATTATTAACAAGAGTGATTCAGAGCCAGTGCACTGTGAAAATTACTTAAATAAGGACACTTTCAAGTAAACTTTAATTCTCACAATAGGATGTGTCACACGAAAAATCCATAGTTTAATCTCAGGATGCAGGAGTTCTTTTGCTGTGCTGTAAACTGATTGTACAGTAACATTACAGATCCTTAAAAATTTCTCCGTTTTCTAAAGAAAAGCATAAAATTAAAAATTAGTATCTTCTGTCCAGATTTCATTTTCTAAATACATAGTTTGAGTAATAGTAATCAACAGCTGGCAGAAACTTCATTAGGAACGATCAGGTGTCACTTTTGAAAGTACAGTTGCTTATTCAATTGCTATCTTACGATCTTATTCTTAGCCTACCAAATAACACGATGGAAAATCACCTGATCTGAATAATGCCTTATAGAGTTTTTTCTAGGACATTGAGAGCCAACTTTATCTAGGGTAGGATTAAAGCATAGTTATATCCCAGTGCCTGCTGTCTACCTCCTGGAACAACGTACTTAAATAAAAATGTCTGTCTTGTATTTAAAACTTAAAAAGCAAATTTCCGGTCTTGTGGGTGTGAAGGAAATCCTGCAGTCATAAATTAGGTATAACTGACTGAGGGGTTTTAATTTCCTAGCCTAAATAAGAAGTGTGAGCAGCAGCCACCACTTAGTGAAAGAACCCTGTGAACAGACAAAAGAAGTCACAGATGGCTTCTTTCACACTCAGACACACGCATAGCTTGGCTACAGAGAAGCCCTATCTATGCATACCTCCTCCTGCTCCAACGCTTCTCCGAAGTGAGGTGGGGATTCCTGTAGTCACCTCATTGTTCCCAGAGGAGCCATCCCCTGAGGTCTGTCTGGGAGTAGATAACAGAGTCTGTGCCTCTCTTCTTGCCAGGATGGTGGGGAAGGCGACTCCTGCCATCATGATTCAGGTTGTGATCAAATTGATGTAACAGATTGTATTGTTTTTCGGGGAACTAGAGTACTAATGGAGTAAACCTTGTTGTGAAAGGACAGATGAGGAAATAAGCAAAGATGTATCTTTGCTATGAGCTGCAGATGGTAGAGGGACATCTGCTGAACATCTTTGGACAAAGAATAAAGGAAATACGTGTGGCTGTTATGACTGTGGGAACCTATTACAGATCAGCAAACCAAAAGCTGTAACTACTTGTGGGCAGGTAGACAAGTGATCCAGAGCAACTATTTGAGAAGAATGTAGATTATTAATTAGGATTACTGTTTGTTGGGAAAAGAGCACAGTGGGACACAGACTGTCCAGTAAGGTCCTACAGTGCTGTGAGGTATGTTGCTCTGATTCGTGTTAGGAAAATACAATGTTGAGGTCATGAGGAAAGAGTGACCTTCGGGGTTATCTTGTTTGTCGTTACAAGAAAATCAAATGGGAGGAGAGCTAATTATAATATGAAGCAGGGATAGGTTATACATATGTATAAGCATATTGAAAAACTTAATGAATATGTATTAGTTAAAGAAATATAAACCCAAAAAGGAAACTGTACGGGGTGCGTGTAGTGAAGCGGAGACTTCCCACGTACCCAGCGCTGTTTGCTTGCCTTTACTTGTTTAATAAATTGTAAACTTGAATGGAAATCCTGTTTGAGGCTAAATCATTTATCACAGTGCTCTCATGAAAACCTTTTTTTGATGCAGCAGGGGAAAGCACCTTGAAAGAAGTTTCTACAAGATACATTTCTAACCAACTGGGGAACTGAGGAGTTAGGAAAACACCTGGGAAGAAGAGGCTCGAAAATAGGAATTCAAGATCTTTAGGAAAACAAGAGCAAGCAGAAATTGGAGAGAAGCTGCCAGTTCCTGAAATAAACAATTTACATACACAAATGTGAACTTTTTCATTGTGTAGGAAAGACAGTAAATATACAAAGAGACCAACCTGGTTAAACCATAAGTTCTTAATTCTTCTTAAACAACAAGGAAACACAGAGAAAGTGTAAAATAGGTCAAATTACCAAGGCAGAAATATAAATATGTAGCATAAATATAAAGATGCAAAAATCGGAGAGGCCAAAACACACAAAAATAAAAATAAAAAAGGTGGCAGTGAGCTAAGCCTATCAAGAAATAGTGTATATATGTATTTAACTACATTAGCAGTAACACAAATATCAAGAAAATAATCAGCCTACTGAACAATATCAAAGAAAGTTATCTACAGATCTAACGGTTTAACACCTTTTTGTCGCATCAGTTTCCACCAAAGTCAGTGCACAATGGCATAGTTAAAGAGGTGAGTACTCAGCCAAGAATCAGAAAAAACAGATTAGAAAAAAACTTGAATTGTGTACTCTCAAACTGTCTGAACCTGAGGAACCTCAGACTAGGATATTTAAAGCACTGGATGTAGTAGTTAGCAGCTATCCTTGACAAATTGTGAAAAGTAATGAGAGATTAGAAAAGGAAAACATCGTACTTAACATTTGAAAGGAGGGAAACAGAAATCAGGGAGTTCTAAACCAATCAGCCTAATGCCTCTTCCTGTATAAATGTTAGAACCTACACATAAAGATCAGAAAGAAAAAAGTTACAGCCAGCATGAAGCAAATCATAGCAAGTTAGTTTAACTGTTTTCTGTGTCAGGTTAATGGGCCTTATAGGTGAAGAACCTGTCGATGTTTTGTATACTGATTTTAGTAATGGTTTTAATATTCCTGTGTGTGAAAGTCTAATAAATAACCTGGAGAAACACGACCTAGATGAAACTACTGTAATGCAAAACTGTACTAATAGAGTTGTTATTGATTGTTCTCTGCCCAAGTGGGAGAGCGGAGAGCATATTGACTGGAGTCCTGCAGAGGCAGGGTCCAGTATTGGTCACTATTTCAAAAGGTAACTGAGTAGTTAAATGGAAAATCCGGCTTTGCAGATGACACAGATATTGGAGAGAATTTAACTGCGTTTAGTCAGGATTACAATTCAGAAGACTAAATTAGAGAAATCACTTGGAGAAAAAAAAAAAGATAGAATTCATCAGGGAAAAGTGCAAGATGCTGCCTTTGGGCAAAAGCAATCAAATGTAGGATGGAGAACAATGAAGTGCTCAGGTAACTTCTACAAAGAAGGATGTGGGACTTTTGGTGTATTACCGACATACAATGGTGTTACAAAGAAAACACCAATAGTGAAGTGGATAAGCAGGAATACAGTCTACAAGACACAGGAAAGAATCCCACATTATATGGCCCTGGAGACTCTTCAACTGTAATACTGTGTTCAATTCTGAGCACTCATCAATGTCATACATCAAGTAGCAAGAGTCTGGAGAAAACCAGAAGAATGACTAGAGCTGTAGAAAACATGGTCTGAAAGAAATTAGGAATATAGTCTGGGTATATTTGTTCTGAAAAAGCAAAAAAGATTCATTCAAACTGGGTATTGGGAAAAAATTCTGAATGTTGAAAGTGTTGAAGTGCTGGAAAAAAAAATCATGAGGTTGTAGAGGTTGTTTAAAAACAACCTAACTAAAGTTTTAAAGAGCAAGTCAGGAATTATAAAGATAGAATTCATTTTGCATAAGGCTAAAGCTATGGGCTACATAACCCTGAGAGATCCCTTTCAGCCTTAGCATTCCACGTCTTCTCCACAGCCTAATTAGTTCTAAGACATTTCAGCCTAGTGAAGCAGAGGGCCAGTCTCTGTGCTAATTACTCCACCTTTCCAAATTGCCTCAGAAAGATATATATATATTTTACATTTTTTTAACATGAAAACTGGTTGCTCAGAAGTTCTAGCTGTGACTGTTCAGTTATATTATTTATTTTCAGTATCCTTTTGTAGATTAGGGATTCGGATATCCTGGTGAGGTCTTAAATTAAGTCCTACAAACAATAATGCTAGAGTGTTTCTACAGACAGATGATTGTGGTGTTAACTAGCTTGAACTCGCTATCTTAATACCATGCAGGAATGGAGCAGAGATTGCTTTCTCAAATGGCTGAATGAATCATTTCACTAATCCATTCATGGCAGGAGGGTAAGAGGCTGATGTGTCACTTTGATGCCATTTCCTCCAAAAGCAGCTGGAACTCTTCATATGTGAACTGAGCCATTGTCAGGGAATTCTTCTTCCTGGGCCTTACTACTTTCGCTATTTCCAGTTCTTTGCATAGAATACTTAAGACTATTTTAGACATCTTTCACACCTAAAGATACAGCACAGTACTTGAAATGGAATTAATTATTCATTCTCCAACCAGTATCTGAAAAGCGACAGAATATTTGTTTTATATTCTAAAAAGAGCTGGTATGGCACACTGTCACATGCTGACCCCTTCCGATCACTCGGTGTGCACATGCTGCTACCAAGTAATCAGCCATTCCCAAAGATGCAAGAGTTTCTTTTGCATGTGCTGTGGTCGTCGTTCTTCTTGACTTTGTAATTTCTTTTTTTGCAGAAGATACTACACTATGTCTGTAATAATGGTGCTCATTTTCACCACTCCTAGTGGTAAGTTTCCCAGGAATAAAGTAAGTTTCTCGGAATAACTGTTCTGGTGCTTCACACTCTCTTTGGTATATTCTAAACTTTAACGAAATAAAGATGAAGTTGTTCACTCAAGGAAGTCCTCTTTCTCATTATAATATCATCCATGTTAGCCAGCAGTAGCACACATTTGGTTTCATGTTGCATCTCTCTGTTTCTGCAGGATTCAGTTTGTGCCATACACAACAGATGAGCTGCTGCTGGTTGCGTATCTTGATGGTCTCACCTGCCATCACTGACAGCAAATGGGAGAAGTCCATTATCCTGCTGGTCATTACTTTTGTGGTCCTCCAAGTAAAGAATCACAAGATAACACAAGAATGAGCTAGCACCCACCAAGATGAGTCATCTCCTGACCAAAGGGATGGGAAAGGTGGAAGTGGGGTTGCCCAAAGGTAACCTAAAGTAACCTAAGACTAATTAGCATGGCAAAAATCACACCCCTGGGAGACCTTACAGGCTAATGTCGGACCCCCTTTGTAGCATGAACTAGCCACTAATGAGAGCATGCTTAGAAGGACATTAGTTGTGTAATTGAAAGAAGACCAATGAATAAATTTTGTGTAGCTTCTTCGTTGTAACCTGTATAAAAGCGTAAAACCCCTGGCAACCCCTTCTGTACAGACCTGCATTAAAGGTCAGAAGGTGGATCTCAACTCTGTGCTCATTGGCCTCTTGTGCACCGGGCATGAACCTCAACCCCAATTGAGGGACAACACTTTTATCTCTGTATTTTTATCAGCAAGTGTCCAAACCATTTATTTCTTTAATTGGCCATCTGCCATTCCAGGTATTCTTTTTTTGATTACACATCAGGGTAGAAGGTGCAAGTCACACCCCTCCTAGCTTCCCTCTCTATCTCACCTTAGCACCACTGCTGAGGTGCACCCTTTCTGTCATGTGGTGGATAAAAGAGGGCACCTCCATCGAGCTACCACTTAACACAGAAGCTGCCTGCAAACCTGAAAACTTAATTTTGTTGATGTTACCTACAGGTGAAGTAAGTTGCTTTCCATACTGATACTGGTGATATTTTTCTAGTTCTCAGAACTTCTTATTGATGCAAACATGGTTGTGTTCTACAGAGGTAAGAGGTTTAGAGTTAACGATATAAAAGCCTTCATTTTAATATTAAGATATTTTAAAACACTGCTTATCTTGTCTCCAGAGGAGACAAGTTATATGCAAATATGTACTATGATATGAAAGGATCATTTCAGATTACAAAAATTTAATGACAACTGGAAACTGCTGAGACCAACTTAATTTTTCTCTACTGTTTCATTTGAATTTATCTTTTCTGTCTCAGGGTTAGGTAATCGAGCTGCTGCAATGACTATAATTCCTGGAAACAAACCTAAACAAATCATACCATATAGTCAAAATGTCTAAAGACAGCTTTTCATTGATTGAATTAATCTTTATCAGTGGTATTGCTGCAGTCCACAGTGAAGCTCCTACTTTGTTCATTTTTTTAAACCCTTTGGTCTGTTTGCTCTAAGACCATACTCATCTGCAAAATATATTTTGGAGCTGTGAGGTGCCATTTCTCACTTGTGCCACTGAGAAATCCAAGTAGCATCGATGCGCTCAGGATTACATCTTCTTGTGTCCTGCAGTCAGGTTGCTCTGGGAGTCACTTTCTGGGCCAATAGCTTTGTAGCTGGTCACAGCGTCTTGACAAGCAGACAAGCTAGAAGCTGAGCTATGTCCCCTGCTTTTGAAGGAGATCTACCCCATATATTTCATGTGCACTGGAAGTCTTTACTGTTCTTTGCATTTCAGTTGTAATCATGCTTGTGACTTTTGCTCTTGAGTCCTTACTGATATGCTTGAGATCTGCTTTCTGGTCCTGAGTTGTTTCCCCTCCCACCCCAGCAGTGGCATTTGGTTTTGACCAGATCACCTCAGCCCTCTGCACACACTAGAACCTTCTTTGCTTCTTTTCAGCTTTGCAGTGGACATAGTCTTGGCTGACTGCGTAATTTGGTAAAGCCTTTGACAGTTCTGGCTTCCTGAGTTCAGCATCGTCTTCATTTACAATTAAAACCTGTGGGTTTTGCTGTGGTCTATTTTGCTTGGTCTATTTTGCTTGTTGAGAAATAGTAGGTGCAAATATTCTCAGCTATTAATACATATATGGGTTTAAGTTTTAATTTCAAAATGCTACTTATAACTGCTTTCAGTATCCACTGGCTTGGGCTAGACTCATCTTGGAATAATGCCTGCCAACAGCTAATAAGGAAAAAACATGCAATATTTTAGGCAAAAAAGATTGATCTCGGGACAGTATTATTAACCTTGCATATAATGTGAGAACTCTCCAAGCACTTATCTTTTATGTTTCTTTCTTTATAATGCAAAATATACTGGATTAACTTTGCTCCATATTCAAACAATATTGCATTCCCGTGTTAGAAGTCCTGTGCTATGCAGCAAAATTCATAATATTTTTTCCTAAAATGTTAAATTATTCTGTTTTTCTGTGGAGGTGTTTTTTTTTTAAATCATGAACATAGTTGGATATTCCTTAATCACTTATTATCAAATAATACAAGATTCCTTCATTTCATAGCAAAGAAGTGTGATCACGGTTCCCTGGACAACCACTACCTCAGCTGGTATGTACCCTGGAATATTCAATACATCAGCTTCTAAGTGACAACTAGAAAGTGAGAACACTAAAACAGGAAAATGCTGCAGCATCTCTATTTTTTTTTTAATTTACATGATTCATGTTTAGTCTGACATTTAAAAGTGATTAATGCCCAAGAAACACCTGCTTTAGTGTCTAGAACTGAGGGAACTGGGAGATGTAGGAATTCTGTGCAGCTTCTGAACCCTCCTCTGTGTCAGTGAAAGAACGAGCATGAAAACACTTCCAACTTTTACTCAATGTACAGAGAAATGTTTACTACAAAAGTGCACCTCTTACAATATACAAATGAAAGTTTTGCTTTTAATTTCATTTGTACCGTTCAAATTCCTGTCTGCCTCTCTGCTTCTGCTTCTAGTAAAATAGTTTCATTTTAATTCTGAAAGCATCATATTTTATTTATACATTTATTGTGATAATGATACGCCCAGCAGTGACAGACTTGATATAGAACTGCAGCAAATTCTGAATGTGCCCATTAATCCACACAAAAATGTCTGAATCAGATTATTTTCTCTAGCAAATACAGAAGTTGACAAAAATGTAATTATTAATTTAAAATATCTACCCGAGTTTGCATCTAGGTAAATGTGAAGAAAATTAAGTCTCCTGCTGTTGTTGCTGGAGGAAAATCAGAATAAAGAAATGCAACCCAATTTGGGGAAAGTAACTGATCAGCTATTGTTAACTGTTCTTTGAAAATAAAACACACGCTTTTCCTGCTATGCTTATCTTAGGATGTAATAACCCTTGAAAAGATCTCTTACAAAAATGAGTAATTGCTACAACCAACAAAGCCAACAACAAACAACAAAAAGCTGTTTAGTAGAAAATACAGTACTTCTGTGGCTTTGGGTGTCAATTTGTTTCCTCCAGAAGAAAAACTGATACTAAAGTCAGTTATTTCTTGATGCAGTTCTCCTTATTTACAAAGAAATAAAAAGATATATATATAACTTTATATTTATTCTATAGCAGAAGAACAAGAAAGTGACAATAATTCAGCTCTGGCAGCTCTACATTCTGAATTCCTTTCTCTCCAGTTCCTTGATGTGTTGTCTACTTACGTATAATCACATCTAAATAAACAGTAACATGAGACTCATCAGTCTTCCTCTGCCAAACTGATTAGATCACACGTAGTTTAAGTGTCTCAGGACATTTTTCCATTTTTATTCCTAGTTCTTGATTCCAGTGAAACTACTTGGGCTCTATTAATAACAAAAGGATATCCAGCATGGCTTCATTGGTCAGAAAGCCAGGAAGGACTCTTGTGTCCTTTCTCCTGACTGATTCCAGAACAGACTCTGGGCTGCCTAATCAACACAGAACAAAAGACTGTCTCAGAATTAACTCACACCTGAGTTATATTATAACTTTTAGGGGAAAAAAAATTGTAACTGTGATAAAAACATTTGTAGTGATGAAGAATCCATACCAAAGCTTGGCAAGTCATTCCAGCGCAGTCTGTGCCTTTCTTTTGCTCTGTTACGTCTGACTTCAACATCTCCATAAACAAGGAGATCTATTACTACCAAATATAAGTCTCCCATAGGAGAAATCTTAAATAATTAGGATTTGTACAAAGCTAGAGTCACCTGAGCTTCTCAGTACGATGGTGCCTCTTACTACAAACTGGCTTTGCTCTCTACAGACATCCAAAAGTCGAGCATTTAGAATAAGTAAGCATCAAGACTACCCTAAGTATTCAGTGGTGAGAGAAAAGCATGTGCAGAAATACTGTACCATCTACATAGTAGTGTCATTTTGTGAGATGAAAACCACATTGTAAGTCCATTTTCTCACTCTCTTAGTTATTCTCCATAATTTTCCATTTGTTTTGTCTGGTTTTTTTCATGTTTTGGACAATGTACTTCAGTACTGGTCCACAACTTTGCCAAGTACAGTTGTAATATAACTTCCCTACAACCTCTTAATATTTTGTTCTTTATACATTTAAGGATGATAATGGTCCTCTTGCCTACAAGACAGTGTTGAAGGATCACATTTCACTGTGACCCATTTAGCACCGGCCAGGATAGAGCACCTGCACTCTTACAGATAGTAAAATTTCTTCCCAGCTGATGAGCTTGCAGGTAGAAATATTAAAATGCCCATCTCTTTCCCTACACTCTTACTAAATTATTATATCATTCTATGTGAGTGACATGCCATTAATTAAATGGCTAGTAGTCAGAAAACAAGGAAGAACCCCAATTACATTTATAAATGTCTTACTGGATCACATTGTGTTATGTGCTGCGCCTGTATACAGTGGTAAGTGACTTCTCATCTCTTACTTTTGGGTCCTCACAGAAATAAAAGCAAGAGCTTCTCTAAATTATGTCATCATAAGTTTTGCTGCTATTATCAGTGAGCCATGAACTATAGTGTAAGAAACTCTGGTACTAATTTCTTTCCCATTCCCTGATTGCATGAATTACACG
>NW_010190022.1:0-1663 GCF_000695765.1 Mesitornis unicolor | reverse complement strand
ATTCCTGCTCCCTGATTCCCTAGTCGTCGCCCGATGGAGAGATTTCCATAATGGGAACTTACCCACTAATTATCTCTAGCCATTTTAAATTGTGTGTGTTGAAAAGTGGCTTTGTAGAGCAAAGTTTCCAGTCCAGCATCTTTCCTTGCAGGTGTCTTCATACTTCTGTTCCATAGTTCTGTTTTACCACAATAACTAGAAACAGAGTCAAATACCCTATTTTTTTAAATCAGTAAAATGTTTCTGTTGACACTTTCCCATTAAAGTAAAGATCTACAAACTGCAGAGAGTTAAAATTTATGGCATTTGGCTTTGTCATAAAGGGATTTATAACAACACTATATTTTAAGTTCAGATGAAGATTTCTCCTGTAGTTTATCTGGTTGTAAGCTTCCTCTCTCACGTGTTACATCAAAGTTCTACCTCTTCCTTGTCTAGCAATTAACTGGTATCTCATAGTTCTAGCTAAGCAGAGAAACAAGCCTCCTTCCTTCCTCAGTGGGTCATCTCTTCTCTAGCAGATCAATGACTTCAGGCTGGTCGGGGTTGTTCTGGTAATATGGTCTATGGTATCTTGAAATCCTGAATCTTTAAAACATGACACATGGGTAACTACATTATCCAAAAGCCATGTGGCAGAGCCCACAGAAATCCATAAGTATCTCCTGTTTATTCCAAAAGAAACCTTGAAACCTATATATTTAACATCTGTGATCCACAGTAATATATGCAACCTGTTACTTCCCACCTCTCCTCTTCCTGATTTCTGTCCACTAACCTACGTTTGCAAAAGTTATAAGCTGGAGGCTGTGAGAATATTTGGGGAGGTATCACTCTATTCCTGTCTTTGGTTGTTCTCTAGATGTTCGCCATTGGCCACTGCAAGAGATGGGATCCTGGGCTAAACAGATCTTTGGCTTGACTGCTTTTACATTTCTATGTTCCCGTAAACCTGAAAATTCTCAGTTTGCACAAGTTAGCTTGTGACTGATAGATTCCAACCATACTGATATGCTCCAGTCTGAGGTGCAAACTCTGTAACTGCTCTTGAACGTCTTGCTATAAGACAAAGAAATGAGAGCAGGGGAGCGGTGCTGGAATACAGAAATGTGAGAAGATCTGCTTGAGGGGATTGAACGATTACTGAGATAAGGACAGGATGGGAACTGGAAGAAGGTTTCAAAGAGAGAGAGAACTCAGATATAAGCCTCAGATGTGCCAGGATGTGCATGTTCAGACTGGAAGTTAGGACACATGTGAGAAAATGGAACACTGAGACATAGGCTGCAGGGCAGGCAGTGATGGAGAAGGGAATGCATGGTCCTTTTGAATGCAGATTAGGATCCAGGATTCCTGAGTTAGCTGGTAAAAAGACAACAAAAAAGATTAGCTTATCTCTCCCTAATGATTGAGTTGTGCAGAATTCACAGATTATCATTTTCTCCTGCTTTTATTTGCTATTAGCTCCTATCACTAGAATTTGTTCTATAAACTCCTGAGTTTTGAACTTTTTGGATGAGCCCTGGGGATGTAAATTTGCTTCAACTAGATAGAATTTCTGATGGCTGTTTTTCTAGATTGCCTTTTAGGAAGTTACCACCTAAAATGAATTTGGAGAGTATTAAGATTACAGGGGTTGTAGCTGGGCTTGCACAGATGGGGC
>NW_010190021.1:105983-113358 GCF_000695765.1 Mesitornis unicolor | reverse complement strand
CAGCTTTCCAGCCACTCCTCTCCAAGCCTACATAAACAAAGATTTACTACTTTAAATTAAGAGATCGTGGGATCCCACATGAGATGAATCAAAGCAGTAAATGAGTTCAAAACAAACCTAAACTCTTGAGTTGCACCGGTTGTATAATTTATTGTAATATTTTTCTATGTCATATTGGTAGCCATGCCTGAGTTATTTACTGGCAAAGGGTATGTTTTCTCTCACAAATCATCATGGGGAAAAGAAAATTAACAAAAGTGAATGCAACTCATATGAGATTAATAATAATGGTTCTTTCCAGACAGAATTTGTAGTACTAACTTCTTGCTTCACAAAAGACAGTATAGTAGTTATAGAAGTATGAACACTTAATGCTCTGTCTGAAATGATGTATTAATTTCAAGGGATTGTCATTAATATTCTAAGCACCTAAGAAGTCTTCAGATTATACAGTATCTTTGTTTTAAGGAAGAAAGTCTACTGGCTTTACTAACTAAAAATGCAAAAGGCTGGAGCCTTGAACTAAGATTAATTCAATTTAATTAAGCAAACAGTGGTAATCTATACCGATTTACAATGTCAGATTTAATTTAAAATTAAAGCAATACTACTCAGGTTCGTGATGAAGCGTGCTATAAATATATGGTACAAATCAATACCAAAAATTCTGCGGCCCTCTTAAATTCTTTCTCTCTAAGAGGACAGAGCACTACCACCTGCTCATGCCTTCATTACAGAAATCAGTTCCTGTAATGACCTGTTCAGCTGTGCACCACAGAGCTGCAGAGGTAACTGCTCCAATTTAGCATGGAATTTTGTTGGGCAGAATTATAAAATTCACTTTTGGCCTTTCCAGCATTTAGGAAAGCTTTTTCCTGAGAACTTGTAACATAGACCTAGGAGAACAACTGGCGAAGGAAAGACCTCCCCCTGTATATGTTGAGCTCTCATCAGTTTTTGCCAGTCTCCTCCAATTTCCAATAACCTAATTTACAGTATAGCATTTGTAAGATAAAACTTCCTTGCCTAACTTCTTTGAGTTATCTAGTTTTCCCATAGCATAGCTACCACTTTGGGACTTTACTGGGCAGAGGGCAAGCACCCATTTTTACCTTAGAAGCAATATTACCCCTCTTCTGTAGCACTCCAGAATTCTATCCAACAGGTCTCTCTGCTCAGGTAGTGCCAGCTGCCTCTACACCAGGCACAAGGAGCTCTGCAACAGAACCAGCTTTTATGCTTCACCTTTCCCTCAGAGGGCATCTTTATTTGCTGCAGTGTTTATTGGCTGGCTTTTATCTTTACCAAGCTGCATTATTTAGTACTTGGTCTAAGCACTACCCTCCTGTCTTTGCATTATTCTTTACCCGTCAGGGATGAATGTCAGATTTTAAATATTTACAGGGGTCTTCACCAAGGATCTAACTCCTACTGAAAGAGCAAAGTGAATCCCACTGACTCTGCACCACACTGGATTTCATGTGCTATCCCATATATTGGCAAAACTCTGTCAGCAAAACTTTGCAAGAAACTCTGCAAGAAGAAACTCTAATGCAAGAAGAACCAAATTAGAGCATCTCGGGTGGCTTCCACTGGTTGCACCAAGAGCCATACATGCTATATATATATATATATATATGCTATATGAAAAGCACAAAGGAGCCTAAAGACACTTTGTTCTTCCTCACTCCATTCCTCAAGACAGTGCTATGTCTTTCTCCTTCCTCGTAAAATCTGAAAACTCTGTCATTTGAACACTAAGTATTAATTTCTACTCCTTTGAAATATGCCACGGTATCTTAATAATAATCTTCATTATGACAAGTGTCTCTGTGGGAGAGCATCTCTGGAGGGTGACACTGTTCATGCCATATCACGATTTCAGTTTGATCCCAGATGTGATGAAACCGTAATCCCAACTTTGGCTGCGTCTACTTGACCAAACAGTGAGGACTGATAGCAGCAGATCTGCAGAGTAAACCCAAAGATGTTAAGGTCCCGAGATCCACAAAATACACACTTCATAGGATTTTGCAGTTTAGTCCTGTGGACTCAAAACGATGAAAATTTGCATTATCCACTTCATGACGTGGATGAAAGAATGATAGATGGGTATGATCAGGAGATTCATTTAGAAAGCATAACCAGTCCAAACAAGAACACTGTTGTAGACACATCCTTTGACTTCTTAATCAGAAAAATGCAGGCTTAGCATTCTGTACACTCTTAAAATTTGCTTCCTGAAGAATGTGCATAATAAAAAAAATCAGATTGCATTTCCTCTTCTCAACACTGCTTTTTCGGGTAGCCATAGATCCTCAAGATCTGCTGTGATAACTGAAGTATAATATTTATTTCAATGATTTCACACTTTTATTTTTAAATTACATTTGCTTTGGTTTAAGGAATGAAATATAAATATTGTGTCAAAAGACACCCTGCATCTTTTAGTGTAATGACTACTGAGCATTAATCTTTGGTTCGTATGTTGAGGAGCAGAGCAGAGTTTTACAAAACTGATTTAGTAGTCAGTGAGGTGAAGTAACAATGTGCTATCATGTAATTTTAAATTATTTGTGCTGCAGAGTTATACAAAATCACTTTTACTCAAGTTTAGCAATAAAACAAACACTAAACAACTGCAGTTTCACTACCTCTGACAACTGTTATGGTATCAATTGAGGGGTTTGTGTCAAAGAAAGTTAGTAAGTCTATCACTGATATTATACAGTAGATCCTTTATTTGAGAAAGATCAACCTTGCAAACTGAAAAATGTACCAGAGTGAGAAGGTGGTGCAGGAAAGCGCACACAGAACAGGGCAAAACTTGTTACTTCTCATTGCTTATTGAGCAACCCATAAAACAAAGTAATACAAACAGCTGGATAAGTACACCATCGTTTTGTCCCTTAATTTAAGCCTTACATGAATTGGACTCGTTTCTAAGTCTCCTTTCAGTGTTAATTTTAGCACAGTCTCATCTGATAGCCATGCTCTGTGCAAGGATGTATTTTTATCATTGAATGCAACAGGTTCTTCCTACAACTGCAAATGACATCAATATAATGCGATTCACTTTTATTACATCTTACTCAAAAGACATAATCCTAGAAGAGTTCCAGGAGACAGATACTTACTGCTTTAATCACTAATATTACTGGTAATAATTAAGCTTTCAATTCATCCTTTATACAAACATAAAAATATTTGTCTGAACAGCTGAACTTTTAAAGACTTTTATTTTTAAATAAAATGCAATGTTATCTCTTGATTTAACAAGAGGAAGAGAGAATATTTAGGTAAATATAACCCAAACTCAATTGGATAAAATCCTGAGAGTTTCATATAAAGACAGATGATTTCCACTTTCCCTTGAGTATTCAGATTTATGGTGATGAAGGCTTCAATACAGTAAAGATCTCCCCGCATGATTAAGATTTCGCTTAAGCAATAAAAATATGTCTATATAACACTGCTGATCCTATTGAATCTGTTTTGATTTCAGACTTCTGTCACTCTTTGAGCATGTTCTTATTACAGCTCTAAGAACTTAGCGTTTGGAGTCCAAAACGTGCAAGCTTGAACAGCGTTGGTTCCCTTAAACAATCAGGTCGATACAAAGGTTGCACGTCTCACGTTGCTACAAATCAAATGGATCAACTAGCTCATCTGATGTACCTTGACAAACTAAAAACTGACCTTTTCTCTTTCCAGATCACATATTCATTTATTTGAAACGTCTAACTCTGACACCTACGGTTAATGATTTTTGAGTAACATGAGGGAAGATGCACCGTGTTTTGCAAGACTAAATCAGAAAGCGGTAACTCCCTAAGCATTTTCCCATCTCTTGTGTTGTCTCATTGTAAGTGCACTTCATCAAGACTTTCATGTAGAGCTTTCAAATGAAATCAATTATTTGGAGTTCTTCACACTCTGAGCTGACAAAGATGACCAAAGCTATTAAATAGTTTTGTATTAGAATCAACCAGGACTCCTCAGCATTTAAAATTGAGGGAAGTTTTTGATAGAAGCCTACAAAAATCAAGGTCAGCATGGAAAATAAAGCACACCAAATGCCACAGGCAGATGGCAGGTTCCAGGCAAACAAAAGACACAGTCTTTCCCAATATTCAGGAGTTATACTAAGGAAGGAAAAAAAAAAAATAGATGCTTTCTTCACTTACAAGTATTCCTTTTTGCTCAACACATTGAGTAAATCTCAGAGAAAACAGAATCAAGTAAGGCTTGAGTGAGTTCAACTGGGAATCATAAATCAGTAAAATGAGAAGGATTCCTTTAAAAATAGGTCAGGTTACATCGCAACATTAATCCTCCTCTAAGTACAGGTTGCTTTATCTACATTCTGTTTTCTTACATTGCAAATGCCTTCAAGTGTCATGATTTATTTTATGCAGAATAAGTATCATATTAGTGTCGAAGCAGTTCAGACAGCACAAACCTCTTGTTCAGCATCGGGAGGTTTTCCTCATATTTTCTCAAACAATAAAAAGGGAGATATACATACACACACACACACACTACATTGGGAGTTACTGATGAAGCAGAATAAATGGGTCACGCAGTGTTTTTAAAACTCTATTACTGTGAAAATACATGCACACTAATGGGATGTAAAACCAGGTTCTCAGTAAGTAGGTCATGCAGCATTTTTATAGTCTATTAGAATATACACATGCATACTAATGGAACACAAAACTGGATTCTGTAAAAGTAAGAAGATTAGAGAGACCCAAAAAATCCTATGATATGAACAGGGTCTGAGGAGGTTGCTCTATTAGACAGCTGTATATATTTGTCAGGGATAATCCCTTTCCTGAACTATTTCTGTCTCTTTTCTTACCAAGTTGTTTGGAACAGCCTCTAGGGGAATCGTGCTTTTCTGTTAGCTCAGAGCAGTGAAAATATAGCTCACTTCTAAAACTGGATGTTAGAAAGTAATAGTGCCTCTAGAGACCGTTACTTTAAGCAGACCAAAGTTTGAGAAAAGGAAGCCAGAAGATGACAGGAACAAAACTGAGCGTAAAGTCATATTTAAAGCTATCATTCATTCTCCTGTAAGTTTGTTGACATACTAATTAAGCTCACCTACAAAATAACATTTAAAACCGCATTGAATTGGCATAATGTAGTTCTTTAATAGAACTACAGCAACATAATATAAAGGATGCAAAAGGGACTAAAATATGAACGTCTATCTTCTGTACTTTTATTTAAGAATACGAAATATTTATGTTTAATTCTCATTTTAATTTATTTCATACACAAATATGTTTGAAATCTGCCAGACAAGTTCATCATTTCTACTCCCAGGACTGATTTGTCACAACAAAATAGATACTGAAGCAAAAAATTTCTGAGGAGTGAAAACACAAGCTCACTTTAAGAGGCACATTGTACACCTCAAAAGTTAAAGTGTATAGGTCTGACTAGTTGCAACTTTACACACCAGGTGACGACTGCACTGGGACCTAACTAGGCAAGAACCTAAATTTATTCACAGCTTAAGTGCAGATGCAGTATTGGAGTGCAAGCTTTGTGTCTTGGCCTTGCATAAGTAATCTATTTTTTAAGGTAGGCTGCTCTGGATGAAAGAAAGAATTAGTACATCACATTCTTCACTCTTCTACACAGGATGCTTGCTGAGGCCCCCAGTTTGAGAAGCACAAATCCTTGAAGAATGACAGTGCATTACAACCTGTCATTCATATGATGTTAATGCCTGCAAGATAACACATCTGTGTCTTGCCAGACACTTGACAGACTGAGTGCCGATTTGAATTGTATGCATTCATAAATACACTCTGCACAGATCCCATGATGTCTGCCTGACTGCACTGACAGGCAACAATAGAGAACTTCTAAAACTGTCACTTAAAGATGGATGCTAATGGATTTTTTTTTTCCTCTTATAGAATCAAAAAAGCAACCAAATCAGAAAACAAATTTCAGGGGAAAAGCACCCAAATTTCCCATCATTGTTGTTCTGAGGACTGGGTTTTTTTCTCATCAAATACTATTTCAGCTTATTCTCTTCTCCTGATACTCTTGCATTATGATTAACCATACAGCACAGCCCTGTAATTGGAATCTAACTCAGGAATTACAACACTTAAGAGTTCAATTACTTCTCAGAGGAACATCCACGAGGGAGAGCAGGAACAGGAGGAGTAGAAGACAATAATAGATTTCAACCCCAGAAGCTACTCCAGATTTTCAGGGAAAAGAAAATTAACTTTTTAGAAATTAAAATTAAGATTGGCTAAAGGCAAAAGGGTGAAGACTCCAGCCACAAGCATCTAAGGTTGATATTCTTCCAGTAGATCATAACGATCTTCATTCATTCAGTGTCTTTCATTTCTTCCCTTGGCTGATGGAAAATAGAGCTACAGCACAAAGCAGGCATTAAACCAGCACAAATTATAATAAAGAAATGCAACCAGGATCCTCACGGAAAGAATTCAGATGAGAAAGATTGAGAGGGTAGAAGCTAAGTTCTGCTTCTTTCGGGGAGAGAAAGTTGGAAAGTGCTGATATTTCCAAATTATATCCTTAATATTGAATGTTTACTGATGAATACAGCCATTAAAGTAAGAAGTGGTGCCTTTCATTGTCCCTTGAATCAATAAGTTACCACACTGTCTGAAACATTCAGCTGGCAATTACCTTTTTCTACTGGTAGCTCTGTTGTTTTACAAAATTATATCTTATTTAGGTTAAATAATCCCACATTTTCAAATATTTCCAAGAAATTTCAAGAAAATATTTGACTGAATCAACAGGTTCCAAAACAAATGTCTACTTTTGATAACAGAAAAGCATTTCATAAATGCCTGTCCCAGACTAATTGCAATGGTTAGAAATTATAATGAACTTAAAGATTCACCGCTGTCTTTGCCAAATTTACTTCTAGATCAGAACAGTTACTCTGATGAGTCTGCTGAGACTTGTCCTGTTCCTTGCTATCCCTCAGTTCACAAGCACTCACGGTACTTTGTGTCACAAGCTGGGAGTTGAGCTAGAAAATGTTACTCTCTAAATAAATAATCCCACCAGTAAACTACTGAATCCTCAAACTATTAGCTCAAGAGGTTTTATCTTTACAGTAACACAAACCTTTTGGTGGGTATGGGATTAATTTTGTTTCGTGTCATGCTCTCTTCCCTGAGGACAAGGGGGCTTGCTCACACCAGTTTAACCCAGCAGAGGATGACTCACACCACAGAAACAGGTCCCATTTCCTTTATTTCCTAGAACTTTCCTCTCCTCCTTTGCATGGAAAACAGAAATAAGGAAGTCTCTTGCTTACCAGAGTCCAAAAGACAGCGCATAGCTGCCTATTCCCCTCTGCCAC
>NW_010190021.1:0-105952 GCF_000695765.1 Mesitornis unicolor | reverse complement strand
CTGGCAGTTGCTCCCCAACACCATTTTCCTGCTCTCTCAGGGCACTCCCCAGTTTTGCTGGCCACGTCCCTGTTGTATGGGATGCCCCAAGCCAGACCGAGTTTGGTGGAAAGCCTGCTGACAACTTCTCATGCATCAAGTCCCTAATAAGACAGAAAAGATTTCACATTTTAGACAGACAAGACTCAGGGGGGCAAGGGACAGGACTCTGAAGTTTTACTGACAGTCAGCCCAGGAGCTGCTCTGCAGATCCAGCCACCACCACTCCCCAGCTGCACCCTGCCAGCTCCAAAACCTTCCCTGGCAGGTGTTGCCCCTCAGCAGGGCACCTTGCACCCCTTGGCAGGGCTCCCCTCACCCAAGCACCCCTCAACAGGGCTCCCCTCACCTTGTCGCCCCTCAGCAGGGCTCCACGCAGCAGCCACAGCCCTTGACTGGCAGCACAGGGTTCACCCCAGTGCCTCTCCCCAGCCCTGTGGGCACAGGTGCTTCCTATTTTTCCACATTTGAGTCCAGCTATGGTCACTAATCAGCCCATCCTCCTTCCCTGTCTCAGCTGCACGTATTTATAACTACTTCACGTCCAGAACCAAAGGAAATGGATCCTTTTATATTTAGTTTGGAGAATTATGGGGTTTAGGTTTTATACTCAGAATTTTAGCAAGCTTGGTAACACTCTTTACTGTGTTGTAATTATACTGCATGAATATCACAAAGACAATTTCTTTAACCTAAAAGAATAGATCTTGTTTCCAATATAAACTGTGTCTCCTTGTTTCTATTCAGTTACATGAAAACCATCATTTCAGGTTAGCAAGATCAGTTGGGGTTGGCCTTTTTTTGGCTTTTTTTGCCTTTTTTTTTTTTTGGTCTGGAAATGAGAGCAAGGACAGATAATACAATGCAATTGTAAAAGCTCAGTACATGAAGACAAGCAGAAAACAAAAAAAACCCGTCAGATAATGCAGAAAGATTTATATGAAGAAAATACATGCACAGTATCAAATAACACCGACCTTGTGATGTAACTTACAAGTTTATATTGTTTATATTCTAGAATTAGAAAGCATAGCTTTTAAAAACAGAAGATTTTGAGCACCTAGGAATTTAAAAATAAGTTTTAAGAGCCTATGGACCATTTAGGCATCTATACGATAGTCACTATAAGTAAGTAATTGCCTGTCACTTCATTTTTTTCCACCAGAAAATAACCACTTAATAATCAAAGGCCCAGCAGTGCTGAAGGAGCAGCAGGCTCTACAGCGTAGAAATGTACAGACTACATCCAAAATGCAGATTATATTGCCAGAATTTACTGAGCTGCACCCAGGTTTAGGTTCATTTTGAGCTGTTCTCATCACCCATGGGCAGGTTTGCAACGTGTCACTCATTAAAAGTTAGGCAAATGCGGTCTCCTCTGCACCCAGATGTGCAGGACATGGTTTCACTTACTCCCTGTCAGCCTACGACCCTTACAATTTCTCATGCAGGTTTGTTTTCAATAGAATTCCCAAAGTACACTACTTCACGAGGGTTTTTGACTTTCAGCAGCTATAAAAAGTAGTTCCCAATGTTGGCAGAAACAGAACAGACTGTTTTCATCTAAAATGACCTTCTTATTTCTGGTGCCTTCACCCTGAGCATCTTGCCTTAGGAATCAAAGGATATGAATGTCCATTCAAATATATCTTTTTAATTTACACTTTGGGTTTGGTCTGACACAAAGGTTTTGACATGCCAAGGAGCACCAATTCTCATGTTACTTCTAGCTCTAAGGAATCCAGAAATAACCAAGGAAAGGCAAAAAACCATAAAATATTCAGAAGTCACAGTAAGCTATCTGCATGGGCTGCTGCTAAACAGCAGGTAAGGTAGTACATGCTCAGCATGTCAAATAATGTTAAAATTGCAGGTGTTGATCAGAAATAAAATTAAGGTTGTCTGAAACCAACAGCAAAGTTTTTACGCGGTATTCTGTAGTAATGCGGTTTCCCACTCGCTCCGCAGAACTCTCTTTCGGTGTGAATCATGCTTTGAAGGAACAGCAAGTACTCTAGAGTCTGGATGGTCAAATTATTTTTCACACTGGAGGACTGGAGGAAATTGCTCTAAGAAATAATTTGTATTGAAATCCCACTAGGTGCCCTTTATGGAGCCATCTTACCCACACCCTATGAGTTTTCTTGCAAAGTATAGACAATTTAAATCAGATAATTATAAAGAGCTTTGTTTTTCTTCTTTCTGTATAGGAGGGTTTCTTTCCAGCCTTACAAATGCACTGCCTGAAGGTGACCCTGAGGCTCAGTGGCAACAGATGAACAGCACTCAATTCTCACGGGTGCATTTTAGAAACACAGCAGAAATGTAGCCTGGGTGGAAAACCTCGGTCAGACTCATTAAGCAATTACAGTGATTTCTCAGAGGAATCTAATAACTCTTGTAACAGCACCCTTAAAAACAAGAATTCTTCCTACAGATGCAGTGCATTACTCCATCATTCCCCATTTCATAGGCTACCTCAATGGAAAGTAGTTAAAAATCTACTATGTGTTAACATCTGATCAGATCCTCTCAACAGCAAGTAGCATTTCCAAGATTCCACCGTAACTTATCCTCTACCTCAAAAGTTGTTTCATTAAAGAGATTTTCAGTTTAGTTTCGTTTTGCTTTTTTGGTTCTGTTCTGAAAACAACCGTCTTTTTTGGGCAAATGCCATTGCTTAAGCCCGTATAATGCTAAAACCTTTGCCAAGGGTAAGATATGAGGTAAACACATAAAATAAAAGTTAGGTCTGAGAGAAGAACAAAACAACAAACTGTACAAAATGCAAAGAGAAAAAAAAAGTTACCATTTTCATCCCGTGCATCTTTTCCAAATTCCCACCCATGGGATAAATGGCAACCAAACTTCTACCTTTTTGGGGATGTCTGAATGGAGAAAGAGAGAAATTTGGTCTTGGTTTGAGGAAAGGAGTTGGGGAACTTGTTCACTTTGCATTAAATCACACCTGAGAAACACTAAGTTAAATTCCAGGAAATACTCAGTTTACCTAAAATAATGACCTGAGGTTTTTTTTTTTTTAAAAAAGAGAATTCATCACAGATCCCCATTCCAACATTTAAACCTCTGAAGTTCTTAGCCAGGAATGATTACACTGCTCTCAAAATCAGAATAAGTGGTCATAAGAATGAGAAATTATGCAAAGGCTGAAATTACTCTTAATAGCAGTATCTCACTGGCCTCACTAATTCAATTAACAAGAAATGGTCTTCAGTTCATGTAATTTTAAACAAGGAAGTATTCTACTCAGGTGCCCATCCATCTGGTTCCTCAGCACTAAAATACTTGCCAAAGAGCCCAGTTCCCACAGTCGCTGTCATGGGAAAGTTCCACACACAAAAATAACAAGTTTGGAATGTGACAACTCAAATTCACTTCACTAAGTGCAAATGCACGACACAAAACCGTGACACGTAGTAGAAACAAAGCAGATCTCACACTACGTGCAGCAGTGCAAGAATGTTCATATTTTACATAGCACACTAAGAAAGAAATGAAAAAGAAAATATGTAGGCTGACTGCAAGGGAAATTGGTCATGATGGGAGTCCTAACACAGAACTGCATCACCTTGTGCTCAAATGAGGAATGGAAGTATTTGCATGCTGACTTGCCTATAATGTCAAGGAATGATATGGAGAAAGTTAGCAGGAATTATTGCTCTACTCTTCTGGTTACTTCCAGTTGAAATGTTTACAAGTGTAGTGATTAATAGCAATCTGTCACCGTCATTGCCTCTCAAAAGAAGAAAAGGCTAATACACAGCACTCCCACCACCATACATTATACTGTCAGAAGAAAACAGAAAATCTAAAGGTAGCCATTACACCCTACAGAGCCAGAAGCTGCCAAATACTACAGCAACTGACTGTCAGAGAGGTTCCAGAAGAAAAGCTGGCTGGCTGGCCAAGTGGAAAGCATGAGCCCAAACCAAGAATCTTTCAGCAAAACAGGTATAAACGCAAGAGTTGATCTCATATTCATTTTCCTATCAACGTTTTGAGGGGTGCAGAGCAGGAAGAAGCAGTAGGAAAGCTTTTCTCTTTTACTCTCAGAGATTCAGTGGAAGTCTTTAAAAGATGCATTCACAGAATCACAGAATATGAGGAGTTGGAAGGGACCTTGAAAGCTCCCCCAGTGCAACCCCTGCCAGAGCAGGATCACCAGAGCAGTCACACAGGAACACGGCCAGGGCTTTGGGTGTCTCCACACAAGGAGACTCCACAACCTCTCTGGGCAGCCTGGGCCATGCTCCATAACCCTCACACTGACAAAGCTTGGCCTCATCTTCAGCTTGAACCTCCTGTGCTCCAGCTTGGGACCATTGCCCCTTGTCCTGGCATTGGCCATCCCAGAGCAGAGCCTGGCTCCTTCCTCCTGACACTGCCCCTTACAAATTTTTCAGAACATGTCTCTCAGCCTCTTTTTGTTTTCACCAGTTACCAGCAGAAACAGCTCTGCCTTTAGTAAGATTTCTCTCTTACTCTCTGGAAATACCCTTACATAGCTTTGAAATTTTTTTCTCAATCTAGCCTGCTACTATGCTTCAGAGATCAAGAACAGCATGCTTAGATACTAATGCTATGTTAGTAACAGCAGGGTAGCATGCAGAACTACCCAGTCTAGTCCTAATAACCTCATGCTGGCAACAGAAGTATATCGGTATTTTCCTGGCTATTTACATCCTTCTCCACTTGTAGGCTTTATATGACTTTCTTGTCCTGAGAAGCATATAGACTCTTAGCAACAAAGTGAAGAAAGATCACTATGTGCTGATGTTTTAGTCCAGGGAGAAAGTTTCTATGTTAATTATATAGTAAGACTGTACTGGAGAAAGTGGACAGTGCTATGTTCCTCCTTTATCCTTAACCTTGCCTTAAAAAATCAATCAACCAATCGGAAGAACAACTTCAAATAAGTTATTCAATGGTATTAAAGTAATTTTAGGAGAGTTAACACTAAATAGAAAAGGAAAAAAATCAATCTATGCTTTGCTCTAACCTTCCCTACAGCTCAGTACACCAGCTAGGTGACAGTTAATGTTTACGTGAAAGAGAAATAATAGGCATACACACACACATAAACCATTGACAATTAGCGCTAAAGCATTACAAAGAGATAATAGCTCACTGTGTTCCCCTGTAATCTTTTTCTATAGCTCTCACTTGCAGGCTATAACTAAAACATGTTGAAATAAATAATAAACTTTGTCTTTTACTTCCTTCCAGCCAAAGAATTCTAGAAGATGAATTATTAATGCATTACTTTTGACTCATAACAACTCTACAGTTCCTCTTTATGCAGCTTCAAATACAGCAGCTAAAGATTAACAGAAATGAGAAGGATCTTGTCTATTCAGTATGAGCTCTAATTCCACTCAACATTATTTGAAAAATAAGATGTTCTTTTTACTTCTTATGGACAGCAACTACCCTAAAAACAAGTGCACATTCACTGCCTTAATTTCCTTTAAAAAATGTTAATATTATAAAGATAAAAAATAAAGCACCTTAAGCCATTAAACTCTATTAACCATTGAATTTCCCTCAGCTTTTTTTTTTTCTCTTAAACTTTTGGTCGATTCCAGATCTGACAGCTCAGTGAACATTTCAAAGACAGTTTTCAGAGGTTTTATAAGAAGCAGTGACCAATGAAAAGCCAGTTGCCCACTGTAGGGAAGGAAAGAAGTAGAGGTCAGTGTGAAGCAAGGGCAGCCAGTTGGCCAAGCAGCATGCACACAGCTCTGTGTCTGCCACAGCAAATATTGTGTCTCTTGGCCAGTCAGACGTGTAAGTGACATGGGAGGGAGTGAAAGACAAAGCAAAGGATACCAGGGACATAAAGGGTATAGAGAAGGTCTTCCAGTTACTGTACTGGGGGGTCATATTATGTGCTGATAATGCATTAGAAGTTCTGTGTTATGTCAGCGGAAATCAACATAAATAAAAAATAAATTTAAAAGACCGCATGAGTTGTCCTGCTCAGGGAACCCCTTGGAAGTTTGCTGATATTGTGTAAGTGTGCATCAACTGCTCTTGTCACTCCTAGAAGTCATGAGAACAGCATTCCATATAATCCAGCTATTTCTGCCTGCAATGAGGATTTTCTCAGCAGAAGAAAATACCTTCCTGTTTAATATGGGTAACATGTAGGTTAACAAAACCAGTCTTTTACAATGTCAGCATCAGCAATGCTGCTCAAGACTAAAGCTGATTTGCAGCTTACAGCTCTCTAACTATTACTCCACATCTATCCTGCTCTGCAGGTGGGAGATTAGGTTTTTCTAAAAAACACTTTATTCTCCATTACTTTAAACATTGGGAAAAAAATCAGGGTTCAGAAATCTGGAGTTTTTTCAAACATAGCAAAAACTGGCATTACAGGTCAAACTCGCATCTAGTGAGCATCCATTCTCTCCTATTAAAATTTCCCTCTTGAACACAACATTGGTCAGAAGTTTTTCTGCCTTCAAACGCCGAAGAATTGAGAATTAGGCTAGCAATGCACAATGTGCATTTTCTTTCTAGAAAGATCTTAATCCCTTCTTCCATTTCCATTACTGTAAACAAAATATTTGTGGATTTATCTATTTTTTTCATGATTCGATGATACTACGAATTCTTTCCTGGTAACTAATTGCAGTTTATGAAGTATTTGTGAACTGATCGCTATTTGTGCTTGTGATTTGCTACTCAGTTATATACATGGCAAATTTTATTCTCCAATCGAGTAATGCTGTTTTAACAAAAGGGGGGCTGAAAATCTCTATAATAAAAATGTTCAGAAAATATTTTTGGAATATTTAAAGATCATTTCTCCCCTCTTCATATACCTAGCTATGCATGTTGATCTAATAAATAAGTACTAGAATTTATAATAATAATAATAAAAATGCATTCCTTTCATTAAAGAGAACACAATACAAATATATAGCAGACAGTTTGAGACATATAGGGTGGTATAGGAAAGCAATTCATTTTCTCAGCGTGGAAGGGTGTGCTTTAAGCATCATAAAACCCCAATCATTTCAGGTTTTCCTGGAGAAAATGGAGGATGATGTTACAGTTGATAGATTTGCTGTATCTTATTGAAAATGGAAGTTTTCTCTGCTGTCAATGAGGAAAGTAGAGGACAATAGAATGCAGGTGCCACAACATAAAGCAGAGTCCTCTGGACATTCCTGTTCACAACTTCAGAACAATGTATCTTCATTGGGATTCAAACCTTCACTCCACAGAACACACTGAAATCCCTTAGGAGAGCTTTAAAACATTTTCTGCAGCAATTCCTAGTAACTGCGAAACCATCTCCTTGATCTTCCTACAGGAACACGTAAGCCCCACTGAAACAAGGCAAAGAAAGAAAATAACAATTATGTCATTACGACTGCAGGGTTAAAAACTTTCATACTTTGGCAAACATCATTATGACCAAGTGTTCTGTCTGCACAATTAAAAGTGCCAGAAAGCTTGTTCATCTTCCCTGAGGAACAGAAGCACATAAACCAGGGGTCAGACGGTTTGATGGTCCCTCTTTTCTCTGAGTATGGCAACTTCTAGCAGAAATGAGCAAGACTCGAAGACAGAAGTGTAGGAGACCACATAAGATCACAGAGAGACACAAATGCAAGTCTAGGAACCAGTAGAACCAGGTTAATTGGATAACCTGAATTAACTCCCCTGAGCAGACCTTCAGTTTCAACATAACTTGCACTGAACAAACACAGGGATATTTCACCACACCACAAAGAAATCATGCTATATTTTCCAAAATGGGCTTATGACTGAACACCTGCATAACCTGTCCTGATTACAATGAATATGTTCCTGTTTTACAGTGAATAGAGTGCTTGGAAAACATTTGACTTAATATCTTACAGACAAAATGAGTATGATCTTACAGAAAGAGCCTGTATATCTGGGAGTTAATATTCAGAGACAGAGGAGAATCTAGCACTGGTTCATATCCACAGCATGAACCATAAGCAAAACAACTGGATTCAAATATTGTTGTGAGCTACCATCACATCATTCTTTTTGAAGTTTCATAGGATTACACCAAAGTAACGTTTGACAACTGATTATGAAGCCTATAGTTTACAACATAATAAAAAAATATATATATATATCGAAAGTTGCTTGGAATAGAGCTACAGAGATAAAAGCTTCCCTAGATGAGCAATAAAAACACTGTGGAGTCAGCCACAATGCCATTGCTGTGCACACAGCCTCAAAAAGCCATACAGAAGAAAAGAATATGCAGGATTCAAGGTCCAGTGCAGTTATTTCAGAGTTTAACAGAAAGAGTGACCCTGAGGTGGCCAGGGCTTTGCAGTGCATCTGCAGAGACCTTCACTTGTAACAAGCTCCTGAAAGAATATTGAAAGGCTTTTAAACTCTAAAGAGACAGGTTTCATTGAAATCAAATTAAAATTGGAATAATTTAAACTGAAAGAGCTGCCTTCTTAAAGAAAGAAGGCGCAAAAGGAAAATGAAAGCAGAACACCATAAAAATCAAGCACAGACAATTCTTTCAGACTTACTCTCCATGCAGGCACATCTTTGTTTCTAAAGTTGCTTTTACACAGCTCATTAATTTTCTGAGTTGTGGAAAAACCTACCCAGTCTGCTCTGGTCCTTAGGAAGTTCCTTCCACGCATTCTAAGGCCAGGCTGCCTGCTCACAATTCAGGCCTTGCTGCCAGTGTAGCCTTCATAACATTCTCTCCAGCCAGGCTGAATCCCACCCAACCTGCTTAGAGAAACTCAGTGTCATTACAAGCAGATAAAAACATAACAGGAATCAAATACCGTCCACAAGAAACAAGAACAGAAAAAGAAATCAAATGTAAGAAACTGTCTACAAAGTGTATATTATCACCTTCTGAATATTGCATAATTCAAGTCCACACTCTGACACCAAAGTTCTTAGTTAGCAGGCAGTCTTGTGGTTATCAATGAGAAAGGGCACGTTCTTCATTGCTAGGAGAGTTCCAGAAAAGAATAAACAATTGGTTTATTTTCAAGTGCTAGTAGTGGTATTTTAAAGAAAAGCTATTTCAAGTACTATGTCTTAAAGAAAATGTCTCTTTACTATCTCCTTCTTTATAGGAGAAGAAAGTAAGATAAAATTCAAATGGCTTTTGCACTATCCTAAAAGTAAAACAACTTAGTATACACACTGGAATAAATGTAATTGTGCAAAGCTACAGAATTTGGCTCACTAGACTTTTTGTGATTTCTGCTATAGCTTTACAAAGTGATCAACATGTTCAGCAAGGTACCAAAATTGTTTTGGACCACACTGCAAGTGTAAAGCAGGTTACCAGAAAGTTTTCTCATCCACTGTGTTCTGTACTCTGTCTCATCACTTCTGTTGCCACTACCATGAGAAATGTCACCAGCCAAGAACTGTAAAATCTCTCCTGATGCTAGTTATGACAATTTGAGAGCTGGCCCTTTTTTTAAAAATTTGGCGTGTAATATCTTCTGTCAAAATTATTAGTCTTTTTGGAAAGGTTTTCCTGTTCTGTCTGGATTTCTCTGTGCAAGGTTGTCCCCTTGTCATTTGGATCCACATCCGTAACATTTTAATGGCAATTGCTGGGCCTTCCACATCCCTTCTGAGCTTTCTCAAATAACTTTGACATTTTTTATTCCCCAGACTAAGTCTGACGAGCAGTTGGGGTTGACAAACCATCCCAACCAGCCATATCTGTGACTGCCAAAAGTAGCTCATTCTTAGCTGTTAAAGCCACTAAACTGTTTCAAATTCAGAAGCTGATTAGATGTGTTTCAGGACTCCCACTATCCCTCTGAACAAAAGTTACAAGTTCAGAAAAAAAACCAGAATGCATCCATAAATGGGTACCTTCTTTGGCAGTGAAGTACTTTCCAGTTCTCTTCTACACTACGCAGCGCTGTTTTCCTGCTACATCTTCAGCTAATTGAGTTTCAGACTGAAAACGAGATAGAATAATTAGTTGAATGCATTATGAGTATTGACACCAGTATTTGCTTGCATTTATAGATCATCTAAATACTAGTAAATAAGGATAGAGAAAATCACCAAAACAGCTCACCTGGTGACATCTCACTCAACTAAAAGAAAACTTATCTATTAAGAAATATATACAATGAAAAATCAGTTTTCCTTCTAACTTTCTTTCAAGTGTACTTCACACTCCAAATATTATAACTGTCTTCCAATCGAATTACAAAATTCTAGGAGCTGCATCTTCCCTGTGCTCAGTAAACCTGGCTTTAAAGGATTCATAAAAACATAAATTTAATTCTGATTTGGCATCAGTCTCTCTCTTACTTTTCAGTGAACCAGAAATTCTGATAAAATTTTGCCCTATAAACACTGAAGTGCAGTATTCCTGAAACTAAAGATCCTGGGGCCACGTCGTATTAACCTGACAATTTGCTCACAGGAGCGGTGAAGCACAGAAGACCCTGAGCAGGGCAGAGCTCCTCCCATACTGCTCCTTGGGCAGAGCAACCACGCTCCACACAAGCTCAACCCCAGGACTACAAGAAGCCAGGAACCTTGCAGCCCTAACCTTAATACAGTTTCACTCCCCTCGGTCACTTCAGTCTCTGAAGACTGGATTCAACGCATTCAAGGTCCACATCTCGGGTCCAAACTTGTTATGGGAAATCCCTATGGGCTGTGACAGACAATTCCGGGCAGAATTGTCCATGAATGGGATTTTGCCATTAGTACCATCCAGCAAAGGAAATGTCTAACTTTCAATATCTGCTGGGTTGGTTTTTTTTCAATCAGAAAATTTCCTATCAGCTCTTGTTGTCAATTACTTCCCAAGCAAGAGGTAAATTCAAAGAAAAACAACTCCGTGACCGCAAGCAGCTGCAGCGCTGCTGGTTAATGCGCAGCCCGCCCCAGTGCTGGCAGCGCAGGCAGCGTTCATTAGCCCTGTCTGGGTACTCACACAAAGCCTGGACACGGCTGAACACCATCTATGAGGCTGCCCCAGGCAGAACATTTCGGTATTTTCTTGAGCGGAGGATATCTGTAATCAGCTTTTTGTCAGAACCCAGCGGTGCGTCATACATGGAAATCAATAACAATTTCCTACTGTTGCCCGAGCCTTTATTACATTTATATTTGAAATGAAATAGAGTCGAGTCTAAACTGCTGCCTATGAGTACGTTTTGGTACACCACGTCATTTGAGAATCTATCTTTTGCGTTTTGGTGGGGTGACGTACATATTTCTACATCTAAAATGTTTTAGTTATACAAACAATGAAGAAGAAAACAAAACACCACGTTACACTTTGTTTGCACATAAATGTTCGTGGAAATCAAATCATAGTTTCAATTTTTTGTTTTCTCTAATTAGTGGAAAACAAGTTGAACTTAATCATCCAGTTCCAAAGGGAGTTTTCAAGCATTTTTAATTAATTAGGAACAGTCTTCCAAGATCTTTCACTTGGTCTTAATCTGTTTCTTGGGATCTGCAAACATGACAGGGTATGTCAATTGGAATGGTACCAGGAGTATTTTTTGGCCCGCTAAACAGCCATTCTCTTGGCCATGATGCTGAGCTGTCAGAACAAAAATGTTTTCTCTTTCCTGCTCTTCGTTTCAGTAGGGATCAATTTACATTGTACACATAAACCTACGAAAGACAGATTGAATGAGAGATTACCTAAAAATAAAAGCTTCTCATGTATTTTTAAACTTAAAAGTACATCAAAAATACGTACTTATCTTAAGCTGAAAGATGCGTAATCCCTTTATTTGTTTCTGTTAATCTGTCCTATGAAAACAGACTGGATATTTTTTATATCTCTGGTCTATGAAGGTTTCTACTTAGCCCACTTCAGTGGAAATGGAAAAGGAGTTTTTCCTCACATTGTTTTTTCAGAAACTTCATTGTTTCTTCCACAGATCAAGTTTCAAAGGCCTGGACATAGACCCAAGAGACAGCAAGTGATACGATGATTATTGGGGAGCACAAACAGCTCTGTAAGATACTGCAAGGAGTTGTCTTTTTGGTCAAACACTTTCAAAATAATTGAGAATCAACCAGTAGCAAGAAAGTATTTCTCCCAATTGACTGTAACTATAGATGGAAGAGGTCCTTTCTGTAAGGTGTCAAACTGACCACTCAAGCAAAACGTATGCCCTGTGGGTCTAGACACCATCATGTCTGTACACTGAAAAAACCTGAAAAAAATATTAACAGAAAGTCTCCCTATACATTCCATTCACTTTACCTTCTTTGTATGCATGCTTAATCACAAAATCTAGTCTTACGTCTGCAGCAAATAATCCATTTATTGGTTTTGGGTCTTATCTCCAGCATTAACATCCATCAGCAGCAAGTTTTACGTCTGCATCATAAAAATGTTCTGAATTCATGTCAACCCTTCACAGATACTGCAAATTAATGTCATTATTTTTGCTGTATGCAACACACACATACACATATTCATTTTATTCGACATTTTGTCTGCAATTTATGTTTCAATATAGTGCTTTCAATATCCGAATAGACTAATGCTGATGGGCACGGAAAGTTGAAATAAAGCAATAAATATTCTACATACTTTCACCAGGAATATATGGATCATCCACACTTATGATACAGATATATAGTAAGGTAGAGGACTGAAAGTTTAAATATTCTGAGGAAATTAAACTGATATACACAGTAGGGTTTATAAAAGGAAATATTCGAGTGAAATGGCTACAAGAGTTTTTTGAGGTTTTTTGCATAGTGAAGCCTCTTAGGCAGTGAGATCTTATCACCATCACATTGACTGCTTCCATTACAATGTGTTACAAACGTCTGATTAAGGAACAACTTTGTGCCAGAGGGAGATGAGATGACAAAACTTTCCAGCTTGAACCCGTACTTTTGAAATGATGGGCATGTTCTTGGTTTAATGCTGAAGATCAGAACTGCAGTAAATTCCTGTTACATTATCTATAACTAAAGTATTTAGGTGGCTCAGCTGAGAAAAGACTTTTCTTGCTTTATGAAACACTGAGTTCTGTATGTACCCTCCCAAGGCAGGATTACAGAGGATTAAACCACCACACGTGGGTCCAGTGCTCTTTTCATTTTAAACATAATTTCTCAATTTGGGGCTTCAATACAGCAGTTACACATCATTCTAAACACCATTTTCTTCATTACTTGATACCTGTGTACCTATCCTACCGAGATGGGTTGACAAACCAGAGCCAAGGAGCCAACAGCTCAACTTAAAAAGTTGCAAGACAAGTCATTCTAAAATACTGCACTTTGTTATCGATCCCTGTAGAATACATATTCCAGAATAAAGCACAGATCTCTCTGAGAAAAACAACATGTCACAAGGGCTACTTTTCACTAAATGCTCCTGCAATCCCTTTCAATTTCAGTAAGCTTTTAACCCAACTTTCTTTTCACATCGGTTAGGCTATCGATCAGGCCTTTATCAAGTACAATGTAACTCCTAAGCCTCTGAAGGTAGTTTTCAGATGTAAGGTTATATTTCCTCTTTTGCACACATTGGTTGCTTTAAATTAGGGAATTTCATTGAAGCTATCATGGGGTAGCATAATTAGGAATACACTTAATCGCCATTTGGTTGATGAAGGAAGTTATAAACCTTTCATAACCGTAATATTAATGAGGGGTTTATGTCCCTCCATTTTATTTTGCATCACAAAATTACAGTGTATTTTCTGATATATGGAGTGGATATAAACTAGACTTGTAGTATTCCATGACACTCTTTGTAGAACTATAAATTCAATTCCCTTTCATTTACAGAGTTTGAACAAAAGCACAGAGTTCCTGTATCTACAGAAAATACACGAGTTTTTACATCTCGCGTTGTTGCTCAAAATTACAAAATTACATCTGAGGAACTACTAAATATTTCAAGCAAGTCCCAGAAAAGTCTGAAAGTGCTTTCCAAAAGATGAAAGATTCAGTAAGTTAGATTATATTAAATCTCAATGTCCTATATATTGCAGAACAGATTGTAAAGCGATTAGACTGCAGCTGGCATATTCTTAAATGAAAAATTTCCAGGGGAAAACTATTTATTGTTACGATTCTCAGTCACTGACACTGTAGAATTGTTTGAATTATTTAAAAAGAGACTTTTGAAAAGTTCTTTAAATAGATTTGATTCTTTGCATTTTTTCACATACAATAATGAGGTTAAGATTTAGGAAGAAAAATACAACAACTAAATATGCAACGACAAAATAGAACAACTTTTTAAAAACCTAAGAAAACCTATAATGCCTGTTTGGATCTGCAGAGTTATGTGTGATCAAAGCAGCAGTTTATCATGATCAATAGCTTCAGTGTTAACATTACTTTAGTAACATCAAAACAATACTTGAGTTGGAAAATCAGCTCACCTTTTTACCTGAACATACACATTTTTAACAGAAAATCTTCCCTTCTCCACACCTAAAGCCCATCAGAAATTTCCACTCCAGAGTTCAACTTGCTTTCTCCTTCCACCCACAGATTTCCAACCATCGCTCTCACGACAAGAATACCGGTGATACTCCTGGTCTGGTGGAGTCTGACCATGAAGACAGAACAGAATTTCTGAGACTGGACAGTGCTGCCCAAAAACTCTTGTGGGCATTGTTAGTTTATAGAATCCTTCTCACGTAAGGAAATGAAGATGAGCATTTTTAAAGTTCTGGGCTCTGTACTTACTACAGATCCACAACTCTCCAGGCTACTGTTCGCAAAGCAGTGGATCATCAAGTCCCCCATGAACTCATTATGATTTGCTTTTGTGAAGAACCCAGCTCATGTGTTTATCCTGGGCTTGATCCTACACGAGTTGAACACCCAACCTGGAGGAAGGCACTGAGCATCCCACAGGAGCAGTCCTAAACACCATTATCATGTCCACACACTGAGCAGTTTTCTTCCTGTTTTACTTAACTACCAAGTGTGCAAATACGAAGCTTTACAGTTTTTATCTGTCATGGCCAGGATTTTTCCAAAGGTACAAGCATACCATTAACTAATTACAATGAAGCCAAAGTTACGATATACCCATCAGTCTTTTGCAGATCTAGGTCTAGAGATTTTGTACTACAGAAATAAAACAATAAATAAAAAAATTACAAAATCAATGTTATTGCATCTGAATCCAGAAACTTGACATTGAATTCATCAGGTTAAAGTGAGAATTGGTGGGCAGATTATCATCATAATACTTACTGATTTCACGCAGCATTGCACAGCCATTTACTTTTTCCTTTTTGACACAGCTACCAGGAAAAGCTACTGTCACCGTGTCACAAGGGGACGTTTTGGACACAGTTCTAAGTCAAAAATAGTTTTCAGTATCATGACAGGTTTTTGCAATTTATCCTTCATTTTCATGTAGCAAATAAAACACGTCTGGTTACTTTATAACATAAAAGTAACGTGGCTCATAACACAAGGCAGCCTAAATTACTGTGTAATTTACGTGTTTGCACTTGTATGTGCTTACCCGTCTTTTGTTTCATTAAACATCACCGATTTCTATGTGATTTGACTGCAGAAGTAGCACAGCAGAACTGCATTAAAAACAAATAAATGAGAAGGCTGGTCAGTCGTTACTCAAATCAATCACAAAATGCTTTTACACATTCAGAAACTGAACTAGTGAGGAGGGAGAATTCCAGGTACGAGCAGCTCATGAGATGTAAAGGGTTAAAAAGGCTAAAATGCAGATGAAAACAGAATATTTTTTTCTCTTGTGGGATGGCATCAGGAAATGAAAAAGAGAGACATTTCTGAGTCTCAGGCATGGAGCTCAGCCAGTGTTAATCACTGTTAATCACAGGGAGGTTTGCAGCTAATTCTCACAGCGTTTAGTCACAAAGTGAGACTTTGAAACTCCTCCATTTCTTTGCTCTTAGGTTCATGTTTCAAACTCTACATTCTTCTGTGGCTGCTTGTAGAGTGTGTTTTGAGGAAAGGTATTTCGAAAGCTGATACTAACTGAATATCAACACTGGACCTAAATAAAACATATGATAACCTAAAATCAAAGAAACCAGTAAATTAACTGAAGTGAATGTATTAGTTCCTTGTGACGAGCCTGGAGTACAGCTAAATTGTCCACAAAGTAGCCAGGTGGACAACATTTCAGCCAATATTTGCTGCCCAAAGCTTCTACAAGTTAACCCTTCAAAGATTCCTTTTCAGTTATGCAGGTAAAAAAAAAAACAACAACCAAGGCTTCAATTTAACCCTTAAAATAAAAATACAATAGTTTGAAAAGGACTGGAATCATTCCAGGAAATTCAGCTAATCTGAAACTCAGGCTAGTTCTGCCTGGGTCCACTCGGGAGAAGCAAAATGCTCACCTCCTTGGGCTTCCACTTCTGAAAATGCTGAAAGTTTGTAAATGCGCCTGTGGTACAGATATCAATCTAAAGCCTATTGAGCAATTTGGAGGCCTGCAGAGAAAACTCTCACACATTTCGTTATGAGATTGAAAAGAAGTTTGGAAATTGAGGAGAGATATAGGATTGATTTTAAAATGAAGTGAAACCCAAAGAACATTCAGGTAAAGCAGGCAGTATTTTGAACAACTCCTATTTTCTCAGTCAACTCACACATCCAGACTATAGCCCTGATGTCATGTGGCACGTCTGCCACTGAAATTTGGTGTCCAGATTCATTTGTATCCAGTCATTACTCATTAGACATAATTACCAGTTCTACTTGATCATTTGTATCCACAAAGGCTGGTGGTAGAGATGGTGTTTCAAGGATCTAACTGCTAGGAATAAATAAACAGAAGATTATAACAAAGTAAGAACAATGATTTTAAACCATGCAGGTTTCTGTAACTCTACTGTTACCTTGATGTGCAGCCATACTCAAAAACTGACATCAAATTGTGCCCTTGGTTAAAGTCAAACAACTGACCTGAACTACTTTGTTCAACTAACAAATGTGAGTGCAGAATGTGACCCCAACAGAATGTTCTACTCTCTTTTTCTTTTTCTTTTTCTTCTTTCTGACAGGACAAGTCTCTGAAAGCATGGGTGCAAAATAAGAAATTAAATAAATTGATTTACATATGATACTATTTGTAGCTACCCAGGTGAAGTTTGTATCAAGAAGAGCTTTAAATACATCTGTGCTGGAAATCCAAGATCTCCATCGATGACATTCATATATTTAAAAAATTCATTTTTTCAGATACCCACCCATTTAATTATCTAGTGTTATTAGGTTTTTTTTTTTTATTAAATTGGTATTGTGCTACCAAATTTGAGTGTACAACCATCTGCAGAGCAAGTACTAAGGCAATATTAGCAAGGTCTAGTGAAACTCATATCAAAATTACACTATATGCAGGTTCTTTCAGGCATGGCATTCTTCCCTCACTCACTTGGACCCAGTTGTGGGTCTGTGTGCATAACAAGGCAAGCAACTGCTCCAAACTCTGAGTAAGTGGAGGCTGATACATTTACAGCTTTTCACAAGGCCTGTGCTGAAACACTCATTGGATCTTTCAGCATAAACCAGATTGTTTTCACCTCTGATTCAATGCTCTTCCCACACTGTAGAAGAGACACAGATGAAACCTGTTGTGGACTTTAACACGTCTTTCTCAAAAAGTGAACGGGTGAAATCCTTACTGTCCTGACTTAACAAAAGAATCTGAATCACTGTTACTACATAGGGCACAAACACGCCCCTCCAGCTTTGATGTATCCTGAATTTTACTTGCCACATTATTAACTAACTTGAAAATGGTAATACTGGGAGAGGGATGTTGAATGGCAAACAGTGAGAGGTGCTATGGAAAATTATTCAATGAGAAATAACTTCTCTGAATTTTGCACGAGCATAGTATTAAAATTGCACTCTATTCCGTCAGGAGTTTTAGAATGAACCCTCCAAGCAACTATGCTTAATCAGAGTTTGGCAATATAATTTTATATGAATTGCCACTGTATGTTGTTCAGTCTGGTTTCAGGAACACACACTTGTGATAGTGCCACGAAAAGCCAATATGTAACAAGAATTTCTTTCCTTACCCCGTTCTTGTTCTGTGTAGATACCCAGCTGAGAACGGTTTCGGTTTCTCTGGTGTGATCACACAGTCCCTGAGCAAACACAGTACATTAACATCTCTTTTAATGTTACTTTTCACTCTAAGCCGCAGATGCCTTAAGGAGAATAATGCAGCTGTACAAACAGCGTGATGCGTGGTCACGTATCTCCAGAGGCAAAGATAACCAATAAAAACGCAATTCCTTTGAACAGCTTCTGCTCATAAAAAAAGACCTGTGACTGGCTTAGGATACCCCTCCCAAATTTCAAACGTTCTTCACACATGCTGGCTGCCATGCGCTTTTGTTCAATGAGATGCAGAACAGAATTAGCCTTTGGGAATGGTGTAAATTCTGTCATCTTTAGTACCAGTGTTGCTATCGTAATGAATATGAGTCACGACTGTCTTTCCATTCAGACTTAAATATATCTGTGTGTAAGAGAACCACACGCATTCAGATTAAAGTTGTATATACAACAACAGTTGTTCAAAGCTAACTACTGCTATGTGGAAGAAAAAGAGATACCCAAACAGAGATTTCTGGTAGCAGCCATATATAAATGACACTCTAACCACAGAATTATACTGTTTCGCATTTCATATTTCCTGTCATGGGATATCATTTGTGAGGACATTTTGAATTTGGCAAGCTTCAGCTTTGACAGAAATCTGCAAATAACACAGCCAGCATTTTGCCACTGTCTGCAGCCTCAGAGTCCTTCCAGCTCAGACAGGTGAACTGCCCTGAAACAGAATCCCCCTCTGCCACACCGATGGATTTTTGTCAGATTTCATCTCCGAGAGCGTTTTGTCATTTCCAGATAAGTTTCAATTTCATTTCTCATCTTGATGGACTATGGAAATAACGTTTCTGAATGGGGGGCTTTTTTGGTATCACAAAGACCATGCTAACAGAGCTTGTTTTGCCAGCTGGTGATTCCTCTGCCTTGTTTGTTGTTCTAAATTAAACATATAACACTTCCAAAATATCAACTTGAAATACATGTTAAAAGCCTCCTCAAAATATTTATACTAAAGCTATTCATGCAGTGAAGTCATTTAGTAATAGGAGAGTCACCAAAACTGAATTCTCTCCTTGTTTATTCAAAAAGCACCTATGTTGCACCCAGAGGAATAAAAAGATGCAACTACATATAAAATAGGCTTTAAAGAGTGTGACTCTACATCCAAAAGGGATGTAAGCACCAGAAGTTAAAACTTAAATACTCAAAACCACCATGCAACCCAAACGTACCTCTGGGGAGTACCTGAATCACAGAATCACAGAATGTGAGGAGTTGGAAGGGACCTGGAAAGCTCCCCCAGTGCAACCCCTGCCAGAGCAGGATCACCAGAGCAGTCACACAGGAACACGGCCAGGGCTTTGGGTGTCTGCACACAAGGAGACTCCACAACCTCTCTGGGCAGCCTGGGCCATGCTCCATAACCCTCACACTGACAAAGTTTGGCCTCATCTTCAGCTTGAACCTCCTGTGCTCCAGCTTGGGACCATTGCCCCTTGTCCTGGCATTGGCCATCCCAGAGCAGAGCCTGGCTCCTTCCTCCTGACACTGCCCTTTCCCAATGGATCCCCAGGAATGAGGGCCCCCCTCAGTCTCCTCTGCTCCAAGCTCAAGAGCCCCAGCTCCCTTAGCCACATCTCATAAGGGAGATGCTCCGCTCCCTCCATCATCTTTGTGGCTCTGCTGGACTCTTTCAAGCAAAACGTTCATACACAGCTGACTTTTCTATGTGAAAGACCTGCACAAGCCACAGTTCTGCAGGACGTTTGCAGCCTGGGCAGGGTGGTGCACACCTTTACGTGAATCATTCAGTTAGAGGTTACACACTGTAAATTACTCAGAAAAGATGTTTTCTCACCATTACCCTTAATCCTCATGTGTCAATGTAACTGCTAAATCACTACTGTGCAAAAACCAACACGAAAGACAAATGGGACAAATAACTACAGGGCTACTTATTGTTCTGTTCTTCAGTACACCTGACAAACAGTCTCTGTATCCCATAGAGCAAATCATAAAAGATGTGACTTTGGAGACTCAGAGAGAGAGGTAGGAAATATATAAAACAGGCAGTGTTATCCATCAGTGGCAATCATAAAGCTTCATGAATATGGAGTGAAGTTCATAGTTGCTTTTGCTAATTTACAGCCCGCGAGTTCATTAGATTACATAGATACATTATCTTTGCATATTAATTATTAACACAATAATAAATAATTGTCATTTTCATTCAAAAATTATTTTCCAAAATAATCTGGAAAAAAAAAGCCCAGAACACCTCAATTAGCACTAAAAGGTTTCAATTATTACCGATTGAGTCTGACTCTCCTAAGGTCTCTGTGGAGCACTTGAATTATTTGCATAATTAACTTCTGATACTCATATTGCTTAAGGATTTGCTGTGTCACTTGAACTTGATTAGAGCTTAAAGCTCTGTTTCATTACGATTGCAGATAAAATAAAAGAACAACCTATAAAATGAAAGAAGAAAATTCCAGAGAACTGCATCAATTGAGGAGTTACAAGACTTGCACAAAGGAAGGTTAAGTACAATCTCTAATTTGAGGATACAGAAGCTGAACCAGAAGACAAGGAAACCTCTCTTCTCCAATTCCAGACCATAGGCAACTTGCATCTCTTGCAGTTATTAAATCCTATAGATGTGCACAGTTTCACAGACAGATGACACATTAAATCACGATACTGCCATCCTAATTCAGACAGGAAAAAAGCAAAGGCGCTAATGAAGGTTGTTTACTGACTCAGAGACTGAAGTGCTGGGGAGACCTTATGCCACAACACCCGTGGGAAGCCAGCCAACTGGGGGAGGAAATTGTGTGGTAGGTAGTTCTTACACAATCTGTTCTTTACAGACTTAGAAAAGAAACAAACCAACCAGCTGTACATGAGGATAGCCTATATTCATAGACATCGTAATTGTCGTTTTCCTTTGCCATTTCCCAAAACGTGTTTTAACCTGCAGCTCTTTCTTACAGACACAAACACCCACACATAACCTTCTACTGAGCACAGTCTCTTACCAAGAGCTATTCAAGCAGCATTTGTAGCCCTGAAACTTCAGGCAAAGACTTACATGTGTTCAGTGACTACGTGGCAAACATTACTTTTAATATGGCAGGAACTGCATATGCTGCATAAAACGAGCCACGTAAGTGCATATTGGCCAGACCAAGTAGCAGATGGTAAAAACAGATTGTTCTCTTCCTTCATATTTCCATAGCATCTAATACAGTAGGGCTTTGACTCCAAGCAAGGCATTTAAGAGTGAATTGAATACAAATTAAGTCATTGATTAAGCAAATGAAGGTAAATGCTAAACTTTATTGAGGACTCTATAGAACACAATATAAAAATAAACTCCCAAAAACCTAAATATAATATTAAGCTCAATGTATTTTTCCTTTTTCTGTTAATAAAAGCCAGTAAATGTCTTGAGCCAAAACAAAACAACAGAACAAGTAATACCACACATAGATTGTACTAGAAAAAGAACAATTTACAGCAGTATGAGTAGATATACCCTTCATGTAAAATTAGTCCAACAGGCTTTAAAACTCTGATACTGAAATCCCGAGAGTTTGTAGTAAAATAAGTGATTTACGACCTCTGCTTTGAGACAGATGCTAAAAATTGATTTGTTCAGCACAAGTCTCTTGGTGAAAAAAAAAATCAATTATAGATTTCAGTGAATTAAGCAGTTTGGTAAAGATTCATGAGCTTTATATATTATGATCTAAAAAAAGTTCTGTGAAAGAGCATCCACTCCCTTAACTATCCTTCAGACTTTGAATTATGCCATTTGATACTTATTTAGTGGTTTTAATATTCTGGAAAAGAGCAGTGACTTCAAAAGATTGCTTTTCTGGGAACAATGCCATATAAATCAGCACAGCCCCACTGCATTGCCATCTTGGGATGGACTGCACCAAGTTTAAGGATAACATACTTTATCCCAATGCTTCCACTTGCTTCGGAGTGAGAAAAGAGTGTGGGGTGGCCAGTGACTTGGTCTGCCTTCCTTATATCACCACCAGGGTTTTTTTGCTTTAATAATATACAAAACATGTCATTTCCCAATAGCAATGAGTGCAGCAAATCAGGCAACGCAATTTTGAAACACCCCTGTTTGTAAGTACCACACTGCTCCGGGGTCAAAGTAACCCTTGTGGTGTCATTAATAGGGAGAGCTCTGTGTGCACAGTGGTTTGCAGTCATACAAGACAGTGCCCTGACATGAAGAGCTTCCTTATGTAAAGTGCTGCCATTTGGAAATGAGATTTGTGTGTGTGTGTGTGTGTGTTCCAATAGTGATGTTTCTGTGAAAAAGTACCTAAAAGAAAAACTTCGAATCTAAGACTATAAATTCAGTGTAACTGCTTTCAGATATTTAGTGATCTCCAGGGTACTGCTGAAGGTAAGTGTGGCTCAAACAAAGCACCTGGTGCTTTTTATTCTCACTAGCTCACAGACCTAGTGCTACCCAGAGTGAAATCCTGCTTCTTTGCTGCTTATCACACATGAGCAGTAACCAGTTTTGGTCTCCAGCACCATTCAGTTACAACTGCCAGGCAAAATCTCAAGGCAGTGAGATGAAGTGCAAACTTTGCATCAAGACAGTGGAGTCAAAGGCCATAACCTGGACTTAATCACCATTCAGCGCGATTTAAGCCAGAAAGTAAAACAGATTTCTAACTGACTGATTTGTCTATTCGTGAAATGAACACATTCGCCTGAAAGACATTAAACATACAGCAGGTCTCCAGATCTATATAAATTATTCACACGATAATGGATACACCACAGTCAGCACACTATTTACACAGAAAAATCCTTCTTTTTTTTCCAGATCTGAATCTTCTGGGCAATACCTTCAGTTAATTTTGACTGCAGAACAGACAGGTTTACCTTGCTACTGCAAAGGAATCTCTCTGTAAAGACATTTCAGACCATCTTTCCTCTAACATCTAAATATTTATATGCAACGTATCTTTCATGTAAATATTTAGAGAGTCATCCCAGGCAGAAATGAAGAAAAACAAGCAGAAACTGTCTTTTATGACTAAGATTTGGGATGAGAAAGATGTGTAAAAGAAGAAAAAACAAAAGCCATCTCTAAAGCATCAAAATAGCCCGCAAGTATCCACTCTTTTGTAGGTCTTCATACTCCTTACAGCACCTGTTTCATATAAGATAACTGGCTACTGCAATTGCTCACTAAAGCCATCCCTTTCATTCAAGCCTTCTTTCTCCCACTTTTAGTACCCTTGGACAAGCCTGACTGGCAGCCTAAGCAGAAGGCCGTGTTCAATAGGTTCTGTCATTTGCAAAGCTTCCTGAAAAAGCACTTGAGTTGCACCGGTGTAATCCTTTCTCCACCTTACTTGGCAACAGAGACATCTCCCTGGAGCAGATTTCTCGTACGAGGACACTCTGCTTATTTCTACTTACAAAACGCAAAGCTCCATGCAGATTTAATGGGATACATCATTTCCTGCCTAAACTCAGACGGACTTTTCTACACGCAGATAATCGCAGACAGAGTAAACCAGACATTGACCCATCATAACTTATGTTTTAGTTGGTTGCTGTCTTTGAACAACAGTCCTAAAATTTTTTAAGAAATAAGTTTTTTGCTCAGCTAAGGCAAAAGTAATCCTTAAGAACTTGTGGTGTTATTGTTTCATTCATTCGCATCTCCTGGGGGAAGAACAGCTCAACAAACAAATGGGAACACAGTCCTGCTGTTTGTGTGTTACAGAAATGCTGTGTGACTGTGTCGTTGCACTTAACTCTAGAAATACCCTTGCAGAACCATCACACTGTTGTCACCGTGTTTCACTGAGACCTACAGGTTATTAAAAAAGCGAATCATATTCATGAGTGAAGCTGTTTGGGAGCGTCTTTAACTGCCTATAAAGTGCGATATTAAAAAAATCTGTTTTTTCTAACTGGTACTACCATTATGACCTTGGGCCACATACTGTGTCTCTCTTTCTACATTATATTGTCCCTGAAATAACTCTAATATCATGGAAACATAAAAAATGAGTAACTGCTGTAATATCAGTGGATTTGCTGCTGCTACTCCGGGTATGCACCAAGCTTTAAGATGGAAATAGACACTGCTAGACTTCTATCCAAATACATATCTGAAATCCAGCACTGTTTTCCCCAGAATAGGAATGATAGCATTCTAATCCATGATGGAAAAACAAGGTTTTCTTGGTTTTATGAAATCAGATGTCACTAAAATCCAGTCCTCTTCCAAGGAGAGCTGTCTGTTCCCTTACTGAGAGGCCAATGGCACAACTTTCGACTGTGTCCCTCTGCTAAAGAGGTTTTTACATCCCTAATTGTCACCTTGCTAATTATCCGGCTGGTATCTCCAATTGCAGCCAGACTCAGCACGCACAGTTCCACCTCTCACTGGAGGTTCCTTACTCCAGCATGCACAAGCAGGATCAAGCACACCATCTTTCCGTTTGCATCCCAGTTGCAGCACGTCTGTTCTCAGCACTGTTAGGTACATGAGGTTTAGCAGGAAATCAACAAATAGTCCCATTGATAAGCTGGGAATTTTGCAAGGAAGAACTATCACAGTCACCTGCAAGTGTGGGATCTTTTTTAACCCCGTATAAGCCTAAATTATACTAAATATATACACTAAACATAAATGTACTTGATATTGTACATAAGAGCGTAAACCTGTGTAAAATATTGATATTGCTCTGTTATTGCTGTGCTTTTCCAAGCAATAACACAAAGAGTCAAACAGGTCATTTGAAAGAAGACAACTACTTTTACTGTTAAATTCAATTTTTTTTTCCTACTTATCAAAGTATTAGACTTATAAATAGAATGAGGAAGATAAATAAATTCATCAAAAGCTTACTTAGAAAAAGAAAATTGTTTTTAGGTTTCTTTTACCTTTTCTATCTTAATCCTATCTTAGAAGTGGAAAGTTTTCCCCATGCAGTTTCCTAGGATAGCTTGTAAAATTCAGAAATTTGAAATCCAGGCTATTTTAGCCACCAAAAATTCAAACCCGTCAATCAGAAACTATTAATGACAGAAAACTCCATAAATATTATTGTGAGACTTTGAGCAGGTACATTACCAAGAACGTAATACTTCTGAGAGATCTGAGACTGATCTATCAAGGGTTTGAAAAGCTGCATCTCCATAAACGGAGTTTCAGATAAATTAAAACAACCCCATATCAAAGTTGGTAAGGAATGGGTCACCGCTCCCTGCGGCACAGGCGCACTGAAGGAAACGTGTGGGAAGCCTTCCAGCATTGCACAACAACCTGCCTCCATCCGCAGCTTCCAGGAGATGACTGTCAGTTGCTCTGGTGTGCAAACAAAGTGCCTTTCATACATACCGACAAAATATCCACAGTTGTAACCGGTGAGAAAAGAGGAAGTTTTATTCAAAAACAGGCTTTCTTAGGCTGGTCAGCTAAACCATTTTACCTCTTGTGCAGGCTCACTGCTTGATCAAAGCTCTGGGAGAAAATTATGTAAAATTCAATACCTGTTTGAAGTTCAAATTATTTCAATTTGAACATACAAAAGGTAACTTTTAAAATGAGAAGTCCTTGCATTTAGCAGAGAATTAAGGATTGCTTCATAGCTCCTGAATGACCAATCTCACAGGGAGTTAATTAGACACTGCAAAGGTAAATATAGACCCAGGTTTTTACTATTCAGTGCAAGCATTCCAATTAGAAGACTTTAAAGTATTTAACAGCCAGCCCAGCACGTTCACAGTGGGACTTTTTTTGTCTCTACAGTAGACGTTACGTGACCAACATCACAACCATTTTATAGGGGACAGACACAAGCCTACAAAGGCTCCTCCTAAGAGAGCTCCAATTCTGTGTATTTGACCAGAGGTCATTCTACTAGAGCATATTCCTCACTTTCTGGAGACATGCGGAAGGATGGCCATAACAGGATGGAGAAGTACATTATAAGCAGATATTCATTGTTTCCACTGGATGCATTCATCATTTCCACTGGACCCTTTAGTGGACAGTACAAGTCCCATAAGTTTGTGCTGACAAGACCTACACAGTCACCAGTGGCACATGGAATCACAGATTGGTTTGGGGCAGAAGGGACCTTAAAGAACCCCCAGTCCAACCCCCCTGCCGTGGGCAGGGACACCTCCCAGTACTGCCATGGAGATTCAGAGTCTCTGCATAGGCTCCAGTAGCTGTGAGACTGAGAGGCCATTGCGCTGAAGGACAACAGTAATTTACCCTTTCCCTGACAGAGCAGCAAGGGAAAAGCTCCACAGAGGAACGGGAATTACCAGGGACTTTTCCTCTCCTGAGTTTTTACAGTGCAATCTGAGAACAGTACTAATTACTTCCTTCCAGCTTCCTGCTAAGCTGACAAACCTCCTCAACATCCAGCTGAGAAGGCCGTTGTAAAGATGGGGACATTGAAGTGCAGGAAATTAAGTCATATTTCAAAAATGTCTCAAATTTCATTACTTGACTTTCAGAGGGGGCTTTTTTCCCTACTTTAAGTAGCAGTTAATAGAAAAAGTAGGTGTTCAATCCTCTTGAATTCAGAAAAAGCAAATGGCAAACATTGGATACCTGTAAAGCATGACCTGAAAATGAAGGCCACATTTGGAAAGAGGAACTTCGCTCATTTGCCCAGAGTCCAGTATTAAATTAACAAGGGAGAACAGTTTTTACCCATGTTTTCTCTATGTACAGCTGAAATGACTTTGTCAGGGATGTAAATGGCAGAGAAGGATTCAGTAACACACTTTTCAGGCTGCAAATGCATCATCCAGGTAGGATCAGCAGAAGTAACTGGTATGTTCTTTTTGGTTAAAACATCATCTGTTTCTGAATGAGGCAGACACACATTCAGCAGGTTAAGTTAAAAGCTACCAGCCTTGCACTGTGAAACAATAACCGTTTCTAACCACTTCTCGAACCCTCAGAGCACGAAAGCTTTCCCACGCCTGGAAATCATCGGTATGGTTATCAGGCTCTACACAAATTCATTTTGTACAGCTTGTGATATATGCATTTCTGTCACAATCAATATTTTGAGATGTCTAGAGATGAATACGGGGTTCTTAAAGTGCCAGGAGAAACGCAGCTATCTAAGGAACGAAACACCAAAAATCCGTAGGAGGTGTTACATCTGCAGCTGCAGACACACATTTCCATCACAAGGAAAGCTGGGATGGTAATTCAGCACCAGCTTTGCACTGCTAACAGTCTTGTATCAGCTGAGGAGTTTACCTAAATTGGTGACCAGAGGCCATAAATGACATAGAAGAGTTTTGTTCCTCTCACAATGGAGAATTTTCTGGCTCTAGCAAATCCTCAGTTTTGCCATCCTATTTAAAGTGATAGCAATGATATTCATTACACTGCTAAATGTTAGTAGAGTGTTTTCTTTAATACTATAATCATTTCAGTGGCATATTTTCACGGGCCAGATGGCATTCCTTATGCTTTTATTTTTCCGAGACAAAATCTACTCCAAACAAACAGCCCAAACTCTCCTTATTTTAGCTATCCATACTAGCTTTCAAAAACAAAATTTGTTTTCCTGAGCCCATTGCAAACATACTGCTCTGTTTCTGAATTGCATTAAGTTGTTGAAGAGTATTACATCTGGAAAGTTTCTAGCAAATTGGATCCTTTTCCTTTGAGTCTTTGTAAGCGTATTTTGAAAGGGCAACTCTCAGCAATGAAATACAGAAAACGTTACTTGCAGAATGGGCAGCGTTTCTGTCACACTATAAACCTTCATACTACTTAGCAATTGGAGATGGTTTGCATGTGATTTGTTTCCAAAATCAGCCAAAAAAAAAACCCCAAACCAGAAGAACCAAGTGTCCAGCTTTACACAATTTCAGAGTGAAGTTATAAGGTAATTTAGCCACAAACATTTCCATTTTTCTACTCCCAGTCTCTTCTAGAGTATAATTCGCGATCAGAATACTGCTGCAACCATGCATCTGACAATTACGTATTTCATTTGCATAGTATTAATTTACATCGTATTAATTTAGACTGAGATTTTAAAAACTATTTAGATGTAGCTCTAATACACAAGGCTTAAGTGACTTGAGAAGCCTACATTTTCAGAAGCATTCAGAGCTTCCATATTTATGGTTCATACTGGGTCTACCCTGAACCATGCAGAGGCTTCTTTGCTTATGCTCCAAGGGGATGGAGGCAGCCTTGGTGCACTCAGGATGTAAAGCACCCAATGCAGTTGCATCAGCAGGACACTGAGACGAATGGCAGCGCCTTATATTAGCCTAGGAACATTGCTCTAACTGCTGGCTTCTAGACCAGACCTGATTCACATGTGGCTGGTCCAGAGAAGAACAGGAGTGAGCCACAGGTCCATGCCCTTTTTCACAGTAGGTTTCAGAACCCTTAACCGTGCAAGCCACATAATACCAAATGGAGTGGTTGGGACTTATCCTCTGAACACGTTTATCAGAACAAGTGTTTGCCACTCCAAGTTTCAGAAGTTCAGTTTCTTCTTCTAGACTGCTGCTATTGCTGCTGTAACTCTGTACATCAGAGTATATAAACCTCACAAAATGTGGTTGCAATTTCATATTAGCGTATGGGTCCTGTCTTTTCAGTGCCAAGATATCTCCACCAGTTTCAAGATCCCTCTGACCTTGCAGCAGGGTTTTGCAGCAAATAGTTTTAACATCAGCTAGAACTTTTTCCAGTGCAAGTTCAGAAACTGAGAAACCCTCTTTAATACACTTGAGAGAGAGTCTACATGAAATAGCCCGTTGGATTCCCTCCTGATTCTAAGATGTGACAGACTGTTTCATTTTCAAAGGGCTCAGTTGCTTCACTGTTCCCTCATTTGCATGACTTCTGTGCTAAGCTAGGAAGTTGAAATTTAAAACAAAAGAATCTAAAAAATTTCTTGACTTTACTCTTTTCCTCCTGAATAAAACCTCTCTTGTATAATCAGCCTGATTTTCAGAGATGTTATATATATAATTAAGTGGTTTCTTTTTTGTTTTGTATCTCTTTGCATTGTTATTATTTAATGCCATAACCAGTGTACTTTGTAACATCTTTCTTTAGGAAAAAAAGCGAGGAGAAAAAGAGAACTATCAAAAATCCAGCTCCTGAGACCTTTTTCTTCTTCCACATCCTATGCAATGCTACATTTCCATTTGAAAACACTGGCAAAAAATCCTACTGGATGCCAGCAACCCACACATTAACAAAACTGTAAAATGCAGGAGATTTAAAAACAAGGTGAACAGAACAAAACTGCAGTTTAACATCAATAAGTCATGCTAGCATAACAAGAAAAGTGCAAAGCAAAAAGTTAATACCACGTAACAAGGTTCATAATGCAAATGGTTGATAACAGACATGAAGGCATCAAGCAAATAACCAGTGGGGTCACAGACATCAAAACCAGATTCTGAAAGTAAAGAACTTGTAAGCAAGGCATGTACCCAGTGCTTTACACAGGTAGTACAACCAAAAATCAATTCATAAAAGGAAAACACACCTCTTCATCCTTTGTGTTATGTTTAAAACAGAGCACTAAGAGCTATTTTAGCTCTTTTAAGCACTTAGCTTAGTGCTTCTTAGCACTAAGAGCTAAGAAGAAACTTCTTCTCAGTGAGGGTGACAGAGCCCTGGCCCAGGCTGCCCAGAGAGGTTGTGGAGTCTCCTTCTCTGCAGACATTCAAAACCCGCCTGGACGCCTTCCTGTGTAACCTCATCTGGGTGTTCCTGCTCCGGCAGGGGGATTGGACTGGATGAGCTTTGGAGGTCCCTTCCAATCCCTAACGGTCTGGGATTCTGTGATTTTCATCCTACCTGACTGTGAATAAGAAAAGAATTGTGTGACCTGTAATAAAAGGAGGTGTAAAGCAGCATCTAGAAAAAGTTAACAGTTTCAAATCAACAGGCCCAGCCAATTAGCTGAGAAGCTCTCTGAACTACTGAGAGAAAATGTTTAACAAACCTAAAAATGAAAGGAAATACTCGTTTCAAAATGTTTCCAAAGTTATTGCAGTGTTTGCAAGCAGTGAAAGTGGTGGCTGGGGAACTGGAAACTGTCAGCCTTACGCAAACCTGGAACGGTTAATTTGTGACTGGCAACACAGTTTCAAAAATCATCAATGCCAGTCAACAGTCCAAATATGATAACTGACGTTTTCCTGTTGGAAAGCAAGTTGGGCCTTAAAAACAATGCGTTCTCTTTTTAGAAAGGTACACAGCAGTTTGATAAAGACAGCTGTGTCAGTGCAGTTCACTTAGGCTTCTTACTTGACTTAAAATGAAAAGCTTGCATGTGGAGGACTGAAAATATTTTAATTTTTTTTAAACTTGCTTAAGAGATCTCCCAGTGTACAGGTAAGGGCAGACCACCCATGTAGCTCACATCACGTCTAGCATAAACCCGAACCATAAATCCTAGCACTAGCACCAGTGTCTGAGAGCAGGTGGCTTGCCTCCTTTCTTCACACAGCCTCTTCAGGAGTGTGTTTCCAGTCACTGCCAAAAATCCTGCAGTGTCTCTAATAGCGATGTAAGAAATGACCCAATGCTTCCTACAGGACAATGTGAAATGAGAATAACACTTCTTCAATTGCTACAGTGGTTTCCATGGCAAAAATTTGTCGTATGTCAACTCATCGATTTTCTAGTGTACCCAAAAAGGAGAATCCCCTGACTGTGGGGAAACTTTTTTCCCTGCGTTTTGTTTTTTCTTCTGTTCTGTGGATATAAATCACACTTAACAACAAATACACCAGAATGCAATCTGCTGTAATCCAATCTCCAACTTCAGCACCTTGAGGCAAGGTCCTCAGATGCTCATCAGAAGATCTAAGGAGTTAGGAATAATATTACAGCTGTTTTGATCCCTCTCATTCGTGAAGGAACCCACTTTGGCTTGATCCCGATGTAAGTGTAAATTAGAGCAATTCCAAGGCTGTTTCAGATCTGCACTAGCTTTGCACCACTCTCTGAATGGCTTTTGCCAATAAAACATAAGATGAATAAACTTCACACCACCTCCTCTTCCCATACCACGGCAGGCACTCAAAACCAAACCAAACCAAACCAAACCCCAATATATCAAGAACATAAAAGTGGTGCTGAGCTGGCTGTACGAGCTATACCCCTGCCACAGATTCCTCCCAAAGAGGAGAGACTCCTTCTGCATATTTCGAGCAGTTATGCTGCTCTTTAGCACCACATGAGCAAGAGTTGAGAGTCTGTCCCTAATACTGGAAGTGAGCTGTGTGGACAATCATCCTGATGTCCACACTGAGGTGAGCATGTTGACCATTCTGACCATATGGGAGATGTTCTTTAAAAAAAAAAATATATATAGCAGTGATTCTCCTTCCTCAAGAGCCCTGGTCAGAAGACGGTACCACTACATCAAACACTAATGTCAAACCCCAAACATTAATAGACAGTCATGCCAAGAGAAACAATCTTATTAAGTGAATTGGAAATACGCTACACGAAAATGTAGTTATAATAAAACACTAAAGGAAACTGCAGAAGCTGCCTACACACCCAGGAAAATTACTTCTTTTGCAGGAAAAATGTGTTCTTTTGCTATTTAATTTGATGTCTGCTCTCATTAACAAAGGCATTTTGGATATCCATATTCACAGGAGCACTCTGCCTGCGGCTGAATATGAAACACAGATCACTTTGCCTTTCTAGCTAGACTTTCCTTTGTCATCTGTTTTATTGACCTGCTTGCGTTATTCAAACAGCAAGAGCAAAGATAGTTTAATATTGCCATATAATTTGCCATGTCAGACTGCAAAAACTATGTTCCTGTTATAGAACAGTCCAGGAACTCAGCTGTAATAGAAAAATAATAACCCATCAGGCTCGGAAACAGACACATTCAGCAGATGTTTAGGAATATTATCACCTTCTAGAAGCCAGCATCTGAACATAAGCAGCAAAAGATCCATGTACTCTTTTCAGTTACTCTAAATGTTATTTTAGATGCTTGTGATTTTTCGCCCCCAACATTTTCTTAGAGTCTTTTTGCACTCCTACATTATACATTAGCATCTCAATAAAAATACAATAAAAACCCAGAAGGTCTGAACTTGATGGATGAGGATGCAAAGAAGGGTGAGAAAGTGAATGTAAATGTGCCTTTTTTTCTGCTAATCTGCTACTGAAGTACCAGATTTAAAGGGGTAGAGTTCAAATTTGTGGAAAGAATTTAATTTTAATCAAACTAAGTGTACGTCTCTGATACTTTAGAAAATCTATTCTTTAACAGAAATGGGAAAAAGAAGTGTTTCCTGTGTAACATAATTGTCCAAAAGATATAATTAATTAATCCCATTGCAACATTATAGTGGCAAGTTGATATTTATTCAAACAAGATGTGGACCCCTTGTCTTTTTAAAAGTCAGTAAGTGTTTTGGTGCTCTTAACAACAACAGCAAAACTTGTTCCCAGACTGCAAGCGTGTTGGAAAAGATATTTCCTTCCAAAATTCTCTGACATTATTTTAACAGCTTTCAAACAAACCGAATCCATCTCAGGCTTGCAGCCCCAGATCTACAGCCTATTATTCTGAAAACATTGAAGTTGCAATGCTATCAATTTTAATGTTAAATGGGAAAAAAAATATGGTCACATTACACTCACATTACCAGCTTTAGTATTCAGATATTTTGCACTGGTTTTTTTTATAACACACTTTCAGTATGTAATGCAATGCCTTTAATTTTCTATTTAGACCTAAGTAATTTCCATCAACACATTTTCGTCAGACAAAAAGTGTTGCAGTGTAAAAAACTGATACATGTATTTAGTTTGAATAGGAAGTAATTTAATTGCGTCAATAAAACTGATATCCTCAGATTACTGAAGATTATTGTAAAGTATACGTGAAAGGTAATTGGAACATAGTATGATTATTTTCTTCTGATATCTCAAGATGTAAATGTGCAATTAACCTGCACTGCAGTTTGGTTTGCTTTTCAAAAGGACTACTTCTAGGCTGCAGTCTGCTGGCTAAGAGGTCATTTGGGGTGAAGCTGGAAGGTGTGAGTTTGAGGCACCACGCAGAGAACCAGCAAGTGCAACGGGAGGCCTGAAATTCTGCTGCAGCTGCTGGGGGCACAACGGTGATGCACAGGAAACTGCCAACGCACCTGAGAGCTGGCCATGCATTTCCAAATTCATATTCATAGTACACATACTGTTAAAAGGAACATCAATACCTCTCAACTCCTAACACGTTTTGCCATCCCACAAATTTGGGTTTTTATAGATGCCCGGCATGGCTTTAGCTTTGACTGATTCTAGCCGTGTTCCACATACATTAACATGAAAAGGATGTTGTCTAAAAACACTGCGTCATTTTTATTGTTTGGACAGATCTGAAGTATTACATGTGGCCAAAAACAAGGTAATCTTTACTATAGATGGCTCCTCCTTCTTAAAAATCTGACTATTTAAAACTGGCAAACAAGGCAAGTAAAAGGACAGAGACACAACAGTATAATTAAATGGTCAAAAACAAATCACTGCCACATCCACCCATGGTGTTATTTTACTTTAATTAAAACTCAATTAAACCCAAACTTTTTTTCTCAGCCCAACCAATACTAGTAATCCTCAGCCTGTCTATTTTTGCAATTGCTTTTCCCAGAAGAAAATAGGCGGTATTATTTTTTTTTATCTAAGAAATAATACATTCTTTCACCTCAAATTAATTCAGAATTGATTGATGGGAAAATTAAACCTTGGACAGAAAGCAATTGTGAATGTTTTTTAGCCAACAGGGAGGTGCTTCACAAAATTACAGAGCACAGAGACAGCTGTTGCTATGGAGACTGTTTTGCAACCTTAAATGTGACAGCAAGTACCAGGTGTCTGCTGTAATGAGACTTTAAGGTAATAATGAAATGTAAATAAAGTTTGCTGCCAAAGTAATTTAGCAATGAGGATGGATTGAAACCAGGTATCAGCCACAGGCCTGAAGGACAAACCCCTCTCTGGACAACACGCTGGGAAGAAGGTGCAGCGCAGTGGTGGCCAATGCACACACAGCTCACAAGCCAAGCGCTGCCGAGCAGCCCCCTCCTCCCAGCTCCAGCACCTGAAGGAAGGAGGCAAGCTGGGCTGTATGGCAGCAGTTATGGAGCATGAGTGCACGGTCAGCAGAGGATGAGGTATCTCTGGGATAACAAGACACAGAACAGCCACTAGACTTCACCTTTGGTCACTCACCTCCTGCAGAACTCAGGAAAATTTAGTTTGCTCTCTTCACTGGCTGCAGTTTGGGGATCCCATGTACATCGCTGGCTGGACATCAGAGATTGTGGCCCCTGGCACCAAGGTTCACAGGGAATTGGAAGAAAGGCTGAGGACTTGAGACCTGTTTAGATGAAGTTCTTGCTACCCCATGTAGCATTACATGGCTGACACCAATTCCAGGAAGCCCGTACAGAGAATCCAAAGGCATTGGGTCGTTTGACAGTGCTGTGAATTAGGGGATTATTCTGGAAGGGATTATTCTAAGAGGGCACATCTCATATGTGAGGACATGGGAATGCAGAACTTTGGGTAAGGAAGGGGCATGGTGACACTGTGGCAGAGGAAAACTGGAGACAGCAGTAGGGCCTGGCTTTATAAGGCACAGAGAGTTGCATAAGACAACTTACAAAGGGATAAGAGGGTTCTCGGTTAGGGGAGAAATTCAAAGTGTCATGAGGACATAAAAGAATGAGTACATTTTGGATACATGAAGACTGAGCAATGGAAGCCCTCTGTTTGGCTGTGTTGAAGAAGTGGCTCTCTGTCCCTGAGCTCAGTCACTTAGCAGGGAACTCACATGTCCTGTACAAAGGGCACCTGCACATCAGGCACATGGCATCCACGAGCTGGAGAAACCACAGATCTACACTGCAGCTGAAGGGAAGGGAGGCACTAAGCAAGTAGGGTCCCATATTCAAAGCAGCTCAGCTGCAAGGACCATTTCCCAGCTACAAGTATGCATCTGCTTTCAGTACCGCCCCAACTTCTTTAAGATGCTGTGAAACAGTAACAGACAGCTTCCCCTTGTACCCTGCCAGTATTACATATCAAAATTAACCTGCTGCATTTCTGAGTTATTTTAGAGGACCAAGATGCATTTATTTTTGCAGTTAAGTGAAAGACTTCAATTTCCAAGGCTTCAGGTCCTAAAACACACTTCAGTAACTGGCACCATGGAAGTTACTCACATGAGCATTGCTGAGTCAGAGACCAAATCTGCCATTGTTGAGAAGTCAGTTGAATTTTCTCTAACTCAGGTAACTTTGGTAAATAAATCTTTACAAACTTTTCCTTGAAGAAGACTCTAAAAGGTTCCTCTACTGAAATTTAGCTGTGTTTCTATCAGACACCTATGGGTTTCTTAACTATTCAAACCAGTGCTCAGAAACCAGTCCAGTGCAGAGCCACAAAGATGCTGGAGGGAGTGGAGCATCTCCCTTATGAGGAGCGGCTGAGGGAGCTGGGGCTCTTGAGCTTGGAGCAGAGGAGACTGAGGGGTGCCCTCATTCCTGGGGATCCATTGGGAAAGGGCAGTGTCAGGAGGAAGGAGCCAGGCTCTGCTCTGGGATGGCCAATGCCAGGACAAGGGGCAATGGTCCCAAGCTGGAGCACAGGAGGTTCAAGCTGAACATGAGGACAAAGTTTGTCAGTGTGAGGGTTATGGAGCATGGCCCAGGCTGCCCAGAGAGGTTGTGGAGTCTCCTTGTCTGCAGACACCCAAAGCCCTGGCCGTGTTCCTGTGTGACTGCTCTGGTGATCCTGCTCTGGCAGGGGTTGCACTGGGGGAGCTTTCCAGGTCCCTTCCAACTCCTCACATTCTGTGATTCTGTGTGATTCTGAACAGGTACACATTCACCAAGCCATCTCACAACCACTTCTCTCACTCCAGGGGAAAACAAAGGCTGCCTGTAACACAGACTTCATCTCTATCAAGAGCATCCCACTGCAGGAAATCAGCATAATCAGAAGCTCAGTTCCATCTGCCTTCATGCCCCTGCAGCACACACTGACCACCGTAACCAGCCTGGAGACTGCATCAAGGGCTGACTCCTCAGATGCCAGCAGTTACAATCTCCTGGTTTCGCTCAGACATTTCTAAGCCAAGTCTCATAACATTAATGAAATGACATTGAGAGAGATCCTCTATAAAAAACAAACCCACTTAAAACTTATGCAAGAAAAGACTATATTCTTCAATACAAAATTTCCCAGCATTCCCACTTGCTATAGAGAGCCTCTGGTTGCTGCCTGCAGAAATTTGTTTCGCATTACGTCCACATGAACTGCAAGCCACTCAAATGACTGCATATATTGAAATGCATGCAACTCCTTCCAGTCAGTTAGTCCACGTTTCTAGGAGAAGCCCTAGAAGTCATGCCCTGTATTCCAGACACTACATCAAAGGAATTTGACTAGAGCTTTACAACACAGAAAGTCAAGTAATGCTAACCTTGACAATGAGCCAACACTAAAAAAAGCACAAGCACATTCGTATGTCCCTGTAGTGCTGGGGGAGAAGGCGGGGAGGAAGAGGTGCAATGGAGCATAGTCATTTATCTCAATTATTGTCTGCTTTTCCTAAATCAGTTCTGACAAGAATTGCATTGCATAATAACCATTATTCTCTCGGCCTTGCTGGGTTTGGTTCTCTCTCTCCATATTAACAGGTTCATTGACATCTCCGTAAACTGCAGTTCCTGCTAGCACTGACAAAAAACAAACCCTGGGCTGGGTGGACCTTTGACACCCACACGTGATGTGTTCACAAAAGAGGAACATGTCATGCTTTCCCCATTAAGCACAGGAGTGCCCGAAAGGGAAAATGTTCTTTTTTCCCCTGGAAGTTCACAGATGTGGGGAGCACTGTGTCCTATGCACAGCCAGAAGGCCTTGTCTGCAAACAATTCACGTGATTTTAAAACTGCAGAAACACAGAGCAGTAGAAAAAAATCAGGAATAGGCCAGAGATCATTTCTGCCCTGGCAGCTTTCTTTAAAGAGAAAAAAACTGTTTTCACAGTGCTATTGTAAACTGTAAACAAACTTATCTTACCTCAAATGCATGGTGACTCTTTCTTGATGTCTTTGCCCCTAGTGGAGTTATGGGATACATAAGCTATTCCATATCTGATTGCTTCCACATATGAAGAAATAAAACATTTCTGATTTCAATGTCTATAAATAGCACAAATCTAAACTAAAGAGAATTACACATGAATTAAGCTATTTTGCAAAATGAGGGAACGTACCTCTCTACTGTGATGCTGTCAGGAACACAGCAACAGAGAACCTTGGATTTCACACTGAAAAAAAGAAACAAAAAAAAGCTTTAAAAATCTGTTGCAAAAAAGAGAAACATAACCCAGCACACTGTATATTATAGCACTACCTTAAATGTACCATTTGGTTTAACGCAGCTATTAGGTTTGTTCTCCCTTTCTCTGTCTTTCAATCTCTCACCTTGTGAAGGTCCATCCTGAAATAAAAATACGAACAGCAACAATCATTCCTTAAATTGCTTTGCCTTCAATGTGACATTTTTCAAAAGAGAAAAGCTATAGCTTGGCCTTAGCCTTTCTATGCCTTAAATATTCCAGCATTGCCATGATCAGAGCACCTTCAATGACAATTTGTTTTGTTTACCTAAATTTAATGCCTACAGGAAAGAGACATTTTTCTGCCATTGGGTTTTTCGCTTGTAGAGACTAAAACAGGAGAAAAAAAATACATAGCTTTATGTCCAGCCAGTGGTAGGAACATCAATTTCTCCTCTTAACTACATCAGTTACAATGTTCCAATGAATGAGAGTAAAAACAGTTTTCACTTATTTGACAGCTTTCCATTTCTTTTGTTATCTAGACCTTGATAATTTAATAGAACTTCAATGTTTTAGAAGAATAAGATCCAAAATAATGTCACTGAAAAAGAACGAATCGTGCCCATTCCTGCCTTTGTTTCAATGCTTTTCAGAACCTGTTCAATATTTGATTTTCATAACCAGTGTCATGCAGTCTCAAAATGTACTGATTAAAGAAGTTTAGCCATCCAATTAACTCACTTTGGGCATTAAATGTTAAATGGCAGAGAGAGATCAGAGTTTTATTAAGCGATAGAGAGTGAGAAAAGATTTTTAAAGGTTATTCAGTGCACCAAGAGTTTTATGACAGAACTTTATCGATCAAAGTTGTTTATGCGGTATAATTAAGTTCAGCAAGTCATCAAGAATGCAGAAAATTGGATAATACAGACTGTACTAAACTGCGAGATGGTCAAGTGAGCGAGTAAACCTGATAGGAGTAACCTAATGGCAGCACTGCAGTAACAAAAGATCACAAAGTTGAAATGCATCAGGAAGATTAAAGCTGGATCTACAGAAAGAAGCTAGGAAGATCTGATGCATCTTTTTCCTCTTCACCACTGAAGTGGTAAGTACAAAACTACAACAGAACAGTACCAGGATCTCTGGAAATCATCTGGTGCTGTTCTACCAAACAAATTAATTTAAAAGGGCAGATGTCATCAGCCAGCAGAAGAAATTTGCAGGTGCATAACTTAACTTAAGTATAACTTAAGGACAGAAAACTTCACACAGCAGAAAACAAACCAGACAACGAACTGGCTCTGTGTTGGACATGGCTAATGTGACACCATAAAGATCTTCCTTTGTAAGCAGATAATTTTCCTTTGTAAATGCTGTGTAGTTTTGCAAAAGACGATGTCTTCTATATAGTTCATAGGCCATATTTCAACATTTTCTTAGTGTGAATCAGACACTCAAAGTTATCACAGCACTAATAAACGGACACAACAAATTTCTCAGCTGTTTGCAGTCATGCTTTCCTGCACCCTCGTTAGTTCTGTGCAAGACTCTTTGGGGAAGATCACATAGTTCAATATCTAATCTTTCCCTTAGGACGTTTCTGCCACTTGGTTTTGAGACAGTTCTCATATTTAATTAAATTCACCAGAAGACCTTTATTTGTACATCTCAACCCATATAAATTAAAAGTATAAATAGCAAAAAATTGCAGCATTCTGTGTGCCCTCCAGTCTCTTATCCCCCCCGGTTGCTTTTCTGTAATTCAGTGTTCTCTGATGGTGTTAAAGGTTCCCACATGGACTGCGGTTCCTGACTAAATATTCCAGCACCACCTAATTTCCTCGACTTTCAGTGGTTCATCAGAAGGAGCTTGAATTACATTTAATTTTAGTACAGTTTGTGTTTCTTAAAACCACTTGCTCCATGGAAACATATTTATTCTATCATTTCCAACACGGATAGAAAAGCCAGTTCGAGGAAAAACTTGCCAAGTACAAAAAGCAAAACCTATTTGGAAAGACAAAATTGCGTTTTGTTCACAACCTGACAATAATGATCTAAAATGGAAATATGAAAGGTAAATAGCATCTATTTCAGTAGTGCTGCACCCTTGACAAGAAATTCTGCATCAGCCTGCCCTTGCTACGCTTCCTACATCATCATGTCACACTACTCAGACTTTCTGAGGTTTATTATAGAAGAAAACGGTCAAAAGAACATACGTGTATGCATCGTGAATTTCTGTCATGTGGACTATGGCTCTCAGTATTATTATTCAAGATTCCCAGACAGGAACTATTACAGCGGCCAGATATCAAGATGCATGTAAAAATCCATGTCCATATTTGCCAATCACAGCAAAATAAACAGAAATAATACTGAATTGGTTCTGATGAATCAACAAATTGATAACATTTCATGCAGCAGGAAATTCTGGTTCACTGGCTATTGACACAAGATTCCTGACCTAGGACGCTGGAAAGACAACTCAAGGTAATCTGGAAACTCCAGATAAACCAGACAAATATTGTCAATTATGTCTTTGACTTCTGGTTTGCTTTCTGTCTCCAGAACTGGAAGCTAATGCCAGTGGCATAGATGAAATAAAACATGCCTTGTATTAGCTGCTAATCTAACTCCATTGAAGCCAATTAGTTAAACTAATCTAAATCTGCTCCAAGGCTTTATCACTTCAGCCTTGTCTTTTTTAATAAATCGTGCATTATTAAAGCGAGAATTCAATAAAGTTACAGTGGGATTATTTGGGTTATATTAAAAAGAAATTCATGTGATACCAACAGACGACAGCTCACAAGTTTGTTATTTCACTGAATAAAAGCATAACATCCTCCAACCAATGAAACAGAATGAAAGACAATTCAAGGAAGATCATTTGAATTCACAGATCGTCTCAGTTTATAAAACAGGTTTTATGCACATAGTCCTGCACAGGTTGAAAATTCTTGGTTTACTTGAATTAATTCATACAGGAAAAAATAACCTATAAGGTTATGATTCTGAAAAACTTCAAAGTACAACTGGAAATAGTTAACAATTCTTTTTTGTTCAGTCAGTTAAAGTCTGATCATGAAGATATAAACTGATCTATTCTTCTCCCATAAATTAAAGAGGGAAACAAACGATCCACCTGTAAAAAAATCACTTTGAAAAAGACACAGCCATTCAGATAGGCAGAATCTGCTGCAATTACAGCTACCCCGGACTGCTGGGGCTGGGCAGAGAGAGGCCCCCTGCAATTATTCCATATGCTTACCTCTAGTGAATTCGTGAGGATGCAGGAGTGTTCAAAGATTATGCAGATTCCATATATCAATAAAAAACCTCCTTATGTGCCATTGTCACCAATGCTATAAACCGGTATTTCAGTTCAGCAGTTTGGTTTATTAACTCTTCAACCCTCACACCAACACAATGGATAACTAAAGAAGAAATGCCTCTTCTCTGCTTCTCTTTCATCTCTCTGCCAGTAATGTGATCACAGTCAGACAGTGTGAACACAAATGGAAATCCTAACTAATGGTTGTGAAAAGATCAAATGCCTTCAACTGTTATTTTTAAGTCTTACTGAGATTTTCCAGTTCAGCTCTTATTACTGCTCTTCAACTCTGAGATCAACTGAAAAGGGAAAACTCAACACGAGGTCTTTGACCTGCAGTGCTTGCAGGTAATTAGGATATCAAAAGTCCACAATAATGGGTACGGTGCTATTTCTTTCAAAGAGTACCCGACAGTGAATGTTTGATGGTACTCAGTGCTAACAAAAAAGTTCACTGCGAGGACTCTAATTCTGCTTTTAAGACTGCGTAGTTCATACTGTCATGGGGGCGGGCAGGGAGGGCAGAGCTTAAATAAGTTTTCTGTTGCAATGAACAGCAGTGAGTTTGGTTCTTTTGCAGCAGACAAGCTCATTGATCAGAAGAGCTCTACAAGGCAATGCTATTTTAAAGTTCAGTGGCTCTCAGCAATGGTCAAGACAATGTGGAACCACCAGAATATAACAAAGAAAGATGACCTGATTCAAGCATGCCCAGACAACCTTTCGAAGTTCAGAACCTCTTCCCGCTCACCCACCTGAACAAGGGAATTGCTCTGCCAAGTGGCTCAGAGCGAGCCAAGGCAGCCTTTCCTGCAGAGGGGCTGTATGAGACCTCTGCCGGTCCGTGCATCTTAGCCTAAGCTTTATCTATATCTGTAAATCAACTTTCTCTTCTTCTGAGAACAACTGGAAGTTGGATTTGCTTTGCTCCTCAATGTATAACTTCCAGTAATGCTTTCAATGAAGAACTTTCATTTATAATCATTGTAGGTTTCATGCCTTTAACCCAGAGCATAAAATTGGGATTTCTTCAGTCATATTTACCTCCAAACTTCCATTAACAACCTCTATTGGCAGCACGGTGTTCAGCAGTCCTGCTCTGCAAACAGGGTGCGGACCTACAAATCTTTCCTCCTACCTGTCCAAAACATTTTCATGCAGGAGCCAAAACTAATATTATTAAAAGTGTCATAATTTCTTCATCTGGATACTTTCTAAGTTTCGTACACCTATTTGCTCCACATACAGAAACGGTTTTCCCACCTCAACAGTTCCACAAAGACCCAGTTAACGTCATCCAGCCATGACTCCCTGACCTTTCTTACCTGCATTAACTTCTCTTGGTTTAGTCTGCATTTTCATATGCTAAAACACCACAGAGCTATGCAGCAGTAGCTATAAATAGCCACTTCGAATTAGTCTTTCTCTGACCTTTCTGTCTCTCAATCTTGCCAACGCTTCCTTGCAGGGCAGCCAAATAACAATTTTGTCAGTTTATAAATAACAAGTTTTTCAGATGTACTCTCTTCTCTCATTTATACTCTTCTTTTTTTTTGCCTATGCAAAAAATCCCAGCAAACCTTTCCAATTAAATTAAACATCTTCTTTTTGTTAATCAAGAATTAGTGCTCTACATGCAGCTCATATACGTGTGTATATACATATACACCATCCACTGTGCACAGCCTCATACAGTTCCTCCACCTTTGCTCTTTTTCCACACTGCTACACTGTTTACATCCTACCTTTCTGATCCTGTTTCGTATGGCCAGAAAGAAACTGAAGTCTCTCCTGTATAATTTTAAAGTTTCTATTCATTAACCACTATTAGTGTATGCTGATTCATTTACAATGTCCCCTACTTGGTTTTCTAAGAAATAAAATCTTTTAGAGTTAAACATTCAAGTGCGTAGAGAAATTAGTGAATATCACTATCCCTCCAACTCTTGCAAGAGGATCTTGAGCGAGAAAAAGACCTGTAAGTCATAGCTTGCAATTAGAAGTGTACTACTTTAAAAAATTCAATACATATAAAACCTTGAAATAAACCACAGTTTTCCACTGCAAGCACTGCCTGATCTGTTTTCTGACTTCAGCACAATAAAAGGTAACAGTGCAATATTCTTGAACAAAAGCTTTAAAACAGAGTAAAAGTTATTTGCAAATGTTTATACACAGACCTATAAAGTGTAACTCTTGCAAACTTTACCATCAAAACACATCTCCACTATAAAACTATACTACACGCAGTCATCTTTTTTAGTGGAAAGCTTATTCAACATTTGAAGCATGAAGGAGACATCAATTTCAAACCACTTAACATGTTTGGAACAGTCTATGGCAGCAGAAGTCAGAAATGCTGTACATTATATTGGGTGGAAAGACTTGATGTGAGGACGAAGCAGCTTACAGCCTTAGCTTGAAAAAGTTGAGTGAGGATTTACTTATCAATTCACTCAATCTTTTATGAATCCATTAATGCTGCACACGCTCACACAAACAGTGTTTAAACGTTTGTATTCATTCAGCCAAGGATGACATCCATCCAACAGAGGTTTGTGTAAAGCTGAGGTCTTAATCTTGTGGTCTTTGCCCCCTGGCAGGGGCTCTGCAGTATTTATGAAAGGTCTGTAATACGTTACTGAGAGCAGAAAGCCCATTCTCAGTCGGTTTAAACTTGCAATACAAGAAACCAAACTTGAACTTTCAGAACTTAAATGGTCCACAAGTGGAAAAAGGTTGGGAGTCACCAAAACGTTAGGCGAGACTCACAACATGGGTCAGTATTCGACAAATATAACATTACGCTTATTCCATTAATGTTACAGGAGTAGTCTGTGAGGAGACGATAGATCAGAATTTGCCTACAAAATTGTCCTGATCCTTTGTCAATATGTACTGAGCAGTTCAAATCAAATCAATCACATTCTAACCTCTATTACTTTCATTTAAAGGTACATGTGCTCTGCAGGGTGAATCCATTATGTAGTTGTCATGCATGCCATGCTTCTTGGGGAAAAAAAATTACCTAAAGTAAGGTCTATAATATTTTTTTTTTTAAAGCTCTAGACAAAACTGTAGCTGACAGCTTAATCTTGACAAAAGTTACTGCAAATGTTTGAGGTGTTCTGTAGTTTAATTTTGCATCTCTAAATCCCTGACCTAAGTAAAAATCTATACAGGCTAAAATTCTTTAAAGATTTCTTCTAGCATTCTTCAGAGAGCAAGTTTTTCCCCGTAGGACATACAGGCTGATGGATGATGACCTTTTTTACAGTAAGACTGCGCATCAAGTCTGTTGGTAGAAGACACAACAGGAATTTCAGATTTGGCTTCCCTTCCCAGCTGATTAACAAATAAAGCAGGATCACAGTTTACAGATCCATGTTTAGTCTAGAGAACACCACAAGAGTTTAAGCTTTCTGCAAAACTGTTCTAAGCCTACTATATAATGATGGCAACTCCTATATTTCTTCAGTTTTGCAAGACTTTTAAATTCAGATATGTTTATTATACTTTATTTAAAAAAATCTCTAATTTCAAGTCTTACAGTAGTGAAATAATCTGAACGAGAAACTTTCCACAAAACCAGAGGTGTTACATGGGTTTATGCTCGGGATTCGTAGAAGTGGTTGCTTTCATTGGGAGAGCAAACAGCCCAGCAAGAGCTGAGGGAACACATACAAGAGGTGTCATTCTGCCCAAGGAGTAAAGCCTGAGGCCTTGACATTTTCTGATAATTAAGATTTCATAGACTCATTTGTAAAAGTCAGGGTCCTTGCATGCTGGCCCAGCTTCAACTTTTGTAATTACTCCCCAACAGCTTAAATTCCCCTTTGATTTTTTAAATATCTTCCTTTTCTTTGTACAAAACCCCTGTCACTTTTTCTTTGTTTAGTATATCTTCTTTTTGCAGAGGTTCAAACCTCTATACCTTGACTTCAAGATCAAAACCAAGCTTTATTACTTTGTACCCCTCTCACTACTAGAAAGGTCATCATGACCGTCCATGCATAACCTGCTATCATTTTTCACTGAACGATGGCCCAGCGCCAGTGAAACCAAAAGATGCTCTCAGTCACACTCCAATTATTTCTATTAAAGCAACGGGTTAAATTTACTCCTAATAGATCAGTCCAGGGATGCAAGACTCTAAGTTGCTGATGAAAGAAGCCATAAGGAAAAGAAAGCCTCTGAAAGAGGCCTCTGAAAGAGAAAGAAAGCCTCAGTTCAAGAAGGGCAGGAACTGCTGGAGAGAGTCCAGTGTAGGGCTACAAAGATGATCAAGGGAGTGGAGCATCTCCCTTCTGAGGAGCGGCTGAGGGAGCTGGGGCTCTTTAGTTTGCAGAAGAGGAGACTGAGGGGAGATCTCATTCATGTTTAGATATATTTCAAGGGTGAGTGTCACGAGGATGGAGCCAGGCTCTTCTCGGTGACAAACAATGATAGGACAAGGGGTAATGGACACAAACTGGAACACAGGAGGTTCCACTTCAATTGGAGAAGAAACTTCTTCTCAGTGAGGGTGCCAGAGCACTGGCCCAGGCTGCCCAGAGAGGTTGTGGAGGCTCCTTCTCTGCAGACATTCACAACCCGCCTGGACGCCTTCCTGTGTAACCTCATCTGGGTGTTCCTGCTCCGGCAGGGGGATTGGCCTGGATGAGCTTTGGAGGTCCCTTCCAATCCCTAACGATCTGGGATTCTGTGAAATATTTGAAGTGTAATTTCCAGTGCAGGAAGGCATAACAAGAAGGACTTGAGGATCTGGGCTCCAGAAAAGAGGGGGAGAAGATTGATGCTCACTTCAGTCCCTGTCCGTGATGCTTCCAATGGGCTTGCAGGGAAGAAAATAATCTTTTAATAAATGTTAATAGGTGAACTCAAACTATGAATAACAGTTTACTAATGTAACCTAAGCAGGCTGGTTATAGGCTGTGAACTGCAAACACAGTTGTTACAGAGCTTTTTTTTGTCCATATGCAAGTATAGACACAATTATATTTACCAAACTTTGGTTTTGTTCGTTTTTTAATACTAAATTTAACAAAAATAACATTTCCCATGCTAAATCCTGCAAGCAGAAAGAGAACTCCAGGAATTACCGTGAAGTTCTGCTTTGCCCTTTGCCCCCACCACAGAGAGATGATCCTTATAAGCCACTGGATTTCACGGTAAGATTTTAGTTTGCAAATACTGAACATGGAGTTGCTCAGGTTTGATGCAAAACACTCTACTCCTGAATGACTTCTGTGAAGATCTAGAAATCATCTTCTCCACACAGCAGTAACCCACTTTGCCATATCAACAGCCCTTACACTTATGAGATGTTCAGTTAATCTATAGCACCTCTGTGAAGGAAATAAATGTTTTACAGACAAAAATGTAGCAAAAAATATTAAAGGTCACACTCTAACTGCCTTGCACAGTATCTTGCAGTAAGTAGAGTCTCCTCTGCAGTCATCAGACCTCCTCCCAGCACAAGAAAGATTCTGAGCTTGAGGCGGTCCTACACAGCTGGCCAAGGTCATACAGCACATCTGTGACCAAAACGGGCAGGCAGCCCAAACCTCCTCCAACTCCTGCCTCCTGTGCCTTCATTTTCAAACTATGCCTCCTCTCACTATGACATTTGAAGTCTTCAAAGCTCTTTAAAATATTCATACAGTACATTAATTTCTAAAATATTTGGGATAATGCATATTCTACAATAATAGGCATACAAAATATGACTCATAAGAAGGCAGAAAGGCCACTCACAGGGGGCACTGGAGTTGGAAGCAATAACAGTGCTTAACAAGAAGCAGCTCTCTGTCACAGTTACCTTAACACCAGAGTGCTCTGGCAAGGCCATCTGACCAAAAGAAGTGAACTCCAAGACTGCACAGCAGGCATGGGTCCCTCCCAGAAGCCTGGGAAACTCGCACACGCTCCCAGAGACAGCGTTTGCAACACACAAGTCAGGAGTCTCTCTACAGTCACACATTATTTCTAAGATGTCCTCACTGACTTACTGTTTTTTTTTCAAATGTATACTGTTACAAAAAGTTATAGAGAAAAATCCTCAAGTAATCATTTTTAATGCTCCTTCTTGAACACATGCTTTGGGGCTCTCTAATGCTAGAGACACACTACCTAGTTCCCCTTGAAATGCCAGTCTGTATCTGTTGCAGTCTGATGCTCTGGCTGGTGATCAGGACACTTCTGCCAGCTGCATCCACTGCTTGCATCTTAGCTTCTTACCTTTAACTTCACTTCTTCCCCTGCACCAATAACCTCAAACAATGTTTCACTATGACATCTAGTGCTGAAATAATCTTGTGACTTCTTGCAGCTTCCTACCTGGGATAAATGTGTCCCACAGCCCCCACCACCACCTTTGGTGCACTTAGACAGCAACATCAAGTGAAGAACACTGCAGGCAGAATTGTAACAGCCCAGGTACCTGCTTCTGCTAGCTGCAGGCAAGAGGAAAGAGCTCATGAGCACTGTGTGGCTGCTAAGCCAGAATTACAAAGTGTTTCATTCTCTTTTTTGAATGATGAAGGATTACGGGTGTTCTCTCTCAGAGAATATTAACAGCTAAAGAGCAACACCGAGAAACCTGTCAAAATACCTGGCTTAAGCTATTTTTGCAGAGCAAGTCTCCCTTTCGCAGCTGCCTGTGTTGGTGGCGAGTGTAAAGCAGCTCTCGTAATTTTGACACCTGAAGCTGTTACACAATAAAACACAGGGAACATTACACAACATTTCTCTACGGACTGCTGTACAGAAAGGGGTACAGCTGTTATCTTTCACTGGATTTCTAGGATCTGCCTTCTTCAATAAAAGATTTAAGGGAGGAGAGGTCACCAAAAAGGAGCACCTGAGAGAATTAATTACCTGCCAGCAACCTCAGCTGTTCCAGATGTGCTGCTTGTGTGATTTCAGGTCCTGTTCGTGCTGCTGACTCCACAAGCTGAAGGCAGTACCATCTGCCCCATTCCCACCCATCAGCACATAAGACTTCTTACATATTCTAGGGCAGTCTCACTCAAGGACTTTGTTGCCAGAAGCTATTTTCTTCTGCAGTCTTACACAGGTGACACATTTTCTGTCAACTGAAATACTATTAAAAGGTACAGCCTGCCTCAGCCATCAGTTTGTTTCTTTCTCTGACATTGCATCCTCCCATGCAAACCAGAATAAAAGACAGTATTTCCATGGCTCTAACCAGCAGTACTGACAGTGATGGGTAACTAAAGGAACATTGGTGTAGTCTTGTTAATTTGACTTATAAACAGAATTGCAACTCATCAATTACATAGTGAATGAGATTCCTCCGCAACCAGGCTCAGCGAAGGCCCCTTAATTATCTTTGGCATCTGCAGCAAACAGCTCCTGCACTACATGTTACTCATTACCACCAGTGTGACTTTACACCCTCTTGGCTTTCATAAAACAAAAGTTATCATGTCAGCATCTCTTTGAACCTGTGAACAACAAACCGAGCTATGCTGCGGCACCAGGAGTTGAGAGCAAATCCTCCTGGAGACAGCATCAGCAGAGCTCACCTCAGCCGTGCAGCCAGCTCACCGGGGTGTCTCCCTTTATTGCAGCTGGTTTATTCCAGAAAACTGTCAATGGAGATAACTCTACCTCACTTGTCAAAAGAAAGAGTATCCAAAAAAAAAATAGAAGAATAGAGCGTTACTTTTACCTAAGTATGAAGCTAAAAATAAATGTATCCACTTCAGCGTTATTCAGAACACAAGAATCAAAGGTTCATTACATTAAAGCTGAATCTGATTTCATTCTTTCATACAGAATAGCACAGTTGTTGGCTACGTTAAACATCATCATTTCACACATCAATTATTAATTTAATAAATTCAGAATAGCAGTCTCAGAGGGGACAGAGGTCAGTAATTTAGCAACTAAATCTGAGTGAAAAAATAAGTAAAGCAATAAAATGCCACAGTTCAGACTAAATGTACGACTGCCTCGCACTGAAGAAGTGATCTGCGCTCCCAGGGCTGCGCCAGACATTCTGCATTCGGAAAACGTCATTATCTAATGATGCAGCTCGCTCACCTGCCGGGCAAAACTCCACCAGAAGGAACCTTTGGGGGAAATTCAGTCGTGATGAATATACGCAACTGCTAATTGCAGGTTTCTTCTGTTGCGTACTTCGAGACCTTTGCAACGTGGCGACTGTTTCTGACTAGTCTGCAGCATGCCACAGTGTATAAAAGTTGAAGCATATACAAGTTGAAGTAATTGTCCTCAGAAAATACGACTATTTCTATTACTTTCATTATTTAATATTTATAACTACGCCACTAGTGCACTGTAGTGTGGATGAATAATCTGTACTTCATATTGATCTTAGGGAACTCAGCAAAGGCTTTCTTTAATCTATAATTAAAAGTTAAAACCTTTAGGGGAGCTATTCATCTGACAGTCAGTTTTCTTCCTGCTGCCCTCTGCCAGTAATTAAGTTCTACTAGCACTTCCAATTTTTATAAAGATTTGCTTTATAATAATTCTCTTCGAATTTGTTACCACAAAACACCAGAGGCTCCTGTGACAACAACCTCCATTTCAAAAAATCCTACACAGTAATGCTGATAATGTATTTAAAGTGTCTGTTAATGCAAAGCTGTATTCTATGAAAAGCTGTACTTCATATCCATCTGTCTTCACACTATACCTGTTACAGGTTAAAGCTGCAGTTCGCACAAAGCAGAATGTAGATTTCCCCATCCTGAATTCCACGGTGTAGGTTAGAACTGCCTGGTTTACCCAGCAAATTCAATTCCCCTTCCTGATAAGAGGAAAGGACTGATACCCCAAAACAACAGTTGGAGACATGTTCTCAATATGTTTTGTGCAAGAGTATTCCCTCCGTGCTGCCCCAATGGGACTAGTGCTGATCTTTATATTAACCACAACACTTTCCACCCAAAGAGCTCAGAGCACTTCTCTAGGGCTGAGCATAATTATCCCCATTTCCCAGGTGGGCCAGGCACTCCCAGCACCAGCTGAAGACCCAGTTCTAAAGAAACAAATGTCACTGTAGATTTTCACCAAGTCTCTTCACGTTGGACTAGTTAATATGCAGAAACACCACCAGCAAAATGCCTCCGTAATGTCAAACAAGCAACGTATCGAACTCCCTTGCTGCCTAAAAAATATTTGACTTTCATCTCTGCTTGTCAAATCAGAAATCATTAGTTTACAATAGAGAAATCTGGCACTTGGCACTTTTCTTATTAGAATGGGAGCTTGGGAGGAAAACATGATAAGAATAGCTCTGCAGCAGCGTGCCCCTGTGATTGGGATCGTGGCATGTCGTGTTCAACACTGCGGGTCTTGCTGGAAGGAAAAACCACAAAGCAGCCACCAGCCTTCCCCAAACCTGTCATTAATTGTAACCGTAGGACTTAAAAAATTAATAGTAAAGATAGGATCTGAATAACCTCCTGCTGCGTTACACAGTTTCTCCAAAAGGTTCTCGACCACTACCCTGCAAGGTGGTATGGGAGAGACAAAAATTATTTTAGTTAAACAGCCAGGGAAACAGGAAGAATCAAAGCTACAGCAAGCAAAGCACCGCGCTGCTGCATTTCAGTGAGCATTTAGAATTTCAGCCCACACTACTCCTTTTTGTCAGCACAGATAAAGAAACATTAAAGAGTTTAGATTTTAGCCAGATTTAGAGTGTCAAACCCTGGAGCTAAAATGTTGAATGTCATCAACATTCTTCCCATTTTTATAACATTTATTCGAATGCAAAGCAAAGCTAAAGGCTCTAACAGGCATCCAAGCAAAATAAAGTAGGTATTTAGAAAAAGTCATTGGCGTGCCTTTTCATGCCGTGCTAAGAGGTTAAATACACGTCCATGGGTAACATAATTAGTCAAAACAATCCTGATATGAAGGAGATGAATTTCTCTTTGGTCTTAGCCATAAGAACATGGAAGTTAATGTGTGTTATCCAGGAGGGAAAGTTCTAAGATTAAAATGTGGGTGCACAGAGGTACTGAAGTATCTGGTGAATCTGATGCCAGCATTACCCCCAACAGCTCCTTTGCTTATCAGTTCTCATTTGAAAACACACGGCTGTGAAGATAACTATTTTGAAAGACATTTCACTTTCTTATGAAATGGAATGGGAACATGAAAACAAAACAGCCAAGTAATCTCAGCGCAAACCCAAATCCTGTGACATTGACAATGCCCTGAGGATCACAGCCATAGCTTGAAATAAATCACATATTTTCTGCAGATACTGCTTCTCTGTTTCGATTCATACCCTCGCATATTTACAGAGCCCCAGAAGGAAGTGAAGAATCTACTTTGTAGGAGGGGAACATAAAAACTGGATGCTGGGCCTGCTTATTTTACCTGGGATAGGAGGATTACAGGAAAACATTCCTGTAATCTCAGCCTGTCTTCACTGACTATCCCAGTCACAGTGTTCAGAGATATTTCACTTCCAGGAAAGAAAACTACATATGCCAAAGCTCTGTTTCTATGGTTTTCCTCCTCTGAGATCTCTTGCATTGTGCTACCACTTATTTTTCTGAACTGAAGCACTGCCTTAGATCCTCCCACCAGCATATGCCATAAGAACAAAATTAGAAAGGTGTTAGATATTTCGGTTGTTTGGGGCTTTTTACCAGAGGCTGCTTTTCTTTTTTATCATTTGTTTTTCAAGAGTTAATTTCTAAGTTGCTGGACATTCTCTACTGTGAGGGTGGTGAGACACTGGCACAGGTTGCCCAGGGAAGCTGTGGATGTCCCCTCCCTGGCAGTGTTCAAGGCCAGGTTGGATGGGGCTTTGGGCAACCTGGGCTGGTGGGAGGTGTCCCTGGCCATGGCAGGGGTTGGACTGGATGAGCTTTAAGGTCCCTTCCAACCCAATCCATTCTGTGATTCTATGACATACAAGGATATATATTCTTCTCCTCTCATTGCCATGTATTACAAGACCTGAACTGACCAGTACCTCAGGGTGGAACTGCTTCACCATTTCAAAGACAAAAGGCACCAAAGGCTTCCAATCTGCAAAGTCAGGTTTCATTAAAATGAAACATGGAAAACTAGACCAAGGTAACCTTTTAAAGCAAGAAAACATAGACCTGCTGGGATGGACAGATTAAAATTAAATTACCTGAGAACAAACCTGTTTACCTGAAATGGTAAACTTACTCTCTGCACCTCTCATAGCTGTAGCCCAGGGAAAAGACCAGATCTGCACAGCTACGTGAAAACATGCCACAGCCAAAAACAAACACAACACTCATTTCTGTACAGGCCACATCTTCACAGAGGAATTGACACAAGGTGTATAAAAGGCATTTCTGCATGGAAAGCAATACAGCCCTCAGCCTCAACTACAGCAAACGTCACAGAACTATGCCAATTTGCATTACATTTACTTCTGACAAATGCATGTTTCCATAAGCAAAAATATTTTCATAGCACAGCAGCTTACGCAGCTTTGTTTCACTGTACCTGACCAAGCAGCTCTCATGGAGAAATTACACAGAAGCAGCAGAGGAGAGTGTGTGTGTGCGTGTGTGTTTGTCTGTTGACCTTGTGAATGGGAGGAAAGTAAATCTCTGTGGTTTTGTTTTTCTTCCAGAGAACTTCTACAATCTGCTGCTTCAATGTCTCTTCACATGACTCAATGATCCTTGATCCCAAAGGGACATAAAGTTTGGCAACTTTATTTTCAGATGCTTCCTTTTTTTCTCTTAGCTGTTACTGTGAAGATATTGGATTTTTTCTTTGATCCGCCAGAAGAAAAATCAATCTTTCTGAAGAAAAACAAGCAGAGAACCGTCTACTGACAATCATCATTCATTTGACTTTTTCCTATTATTTGGAAGGCAGCAAATGCCTCATTCTACTGTAACACTACTTGTATTAACACCAAGTATTCTTTAGGGTTTTCTATTTTACTACTTAAGCTAGAAAATTTCCTTTTCCGTTAGTTCAGCCTCTGCACCATACATGAAAGCAAATATTGTAGATTTTCTCTCCAGTGTTTAAGATATGACTAAGTTCTAAATCAAACCTCGGATGGTCTGGAGCAAAAAATCTTTATTAGAAAAAAGGCTTAAAAAACTATAAACTTCAGAGTTACATCTCATGTCCAAACCCAACCATTTGCATATCCCCAGAGTGGAATCTGACCCAGAAACCTGCTGTGAGTATAGGGCACAGGTGATGTGTGCCTGGGCCGTAAATCCAATGCTTCTGGTACGTACTGCGTTTGCTAGCTGGGCCCGTATGGATGAGCAGCCCACTCTGGCACATCAGCGGGTTGTACAGCCCGATGTGGTGTTTGGAGCACAAATGGTGGAGAAATGAGCAGAGACTCTCCTACCATTCTGACCTCCTGCTTTGTCCAAGCAAAGTTGTCAAATCTCATTTTTCTACCTGTTGGTTTGCTACTATCAGCTAGAAAGCATTGCCAAATCAGTTAGAAAACACAGAAAAATATTTTCATCTGGTTAATAACACACATTTGAATGAGAAAACTTTGAAAATGCTCTGAGGTAAACCATGACACAAAAGATAATTTGCATTGGAAAATCTGTAGAAACCAATATATTGTCAGTAACTTTCCTCACATGAATATGCAAAACTCTCATTAAATTAAGGAGGGAGAGACAAAATCACCAACAAAGTGTATAAAGATTAGTTATATTCAATCATCATGGTATATATTGTTCTTTTCTCCCGTGGTGTCAAACAGAAAAGTTGATTTTAAAATTCTGTTCATCTGCCTATATTAAAAGTGATCATCACAAAACCTTAATCTCCCTCAAATACAGGTCCCTTTGGTAGTCTCTCTACAGAGCAGAAGGGAAGGCATTATAACTGACGTGTCAACAATACTGTAAATGGCTTTTCATACCTCAGAGGTGGCAAGGATGTAATCGAAATTCCATGCTTAAAAGGCAAGGCAAAGGGAGCAAGACAGCTGCTATAACTAGGTCCGCTAAAAATAAGCAAACAGATAGACAAATAGAATCAACTTTTCTGAGAAATGGGACACAAGTTCTCACAGGACAGGAGGTGGCTTCATTAATGGTGGCAAAAGTGTCACAGAGAATAACAGTAGATACCATTCCTCTTGGGTACTTGCAAAACAAAAACAAGATGTACGCACTGCAGAAATCTCACAGGGTATAGATATATGTTTTTAATTCCTTCAAACCTGCTCACTTAATTAATTTCCAGAGTGAAATCAGAAAATATGCACTCAACAAAACTCTCTACTCTAGTCCAGTTAAGAACTGAGTAAGAGTAGTTTTAGATTTTATAGCCAGTAAATGCTGTGACTACCCCAGTTTCCTGGAACGGACTCCCAGGGTCTCAGTGGAGGGTACCAGGTGCCCTTTGCTGAGGAGCCCATGTCAGAGGCCACCACACTTCCCCACTGAAGCAACCTGCCCTGGCCCTGCAACCCTGCTCCAAGGAGCACAGAAAGTGAGGTGACAAATCCAGCCTGACAGGGTAGGTGCTCTTTGGTCAAAAGTGGCACTGTTCCTCAACAGACAGAGACAAAAATTTTCCATCAGAAAAAAGCCAATCCAGCAAAATTCTGCAAGAACAAGTCAGTTCAGTCAACTCTAATGACTGAAGCTTTCTGGCTTCCCGCCTGCCTCCTTGCCATCCCATCTGTCCTAGCTCTTCATAGCATTTCCCAGTGTCCTGCAATTAAACCAGCAGCCTGGAAGTGCCACTCTGAGGTGAGATTCCCAGGGCATTATCCCTGCAAGGCTGCAAGGAGGGTGAGCATCAGGGTCCCCCACCGATTATTATTATTATTATTGTTGTTATTTTAATAGAAACACATTGGGAAGAGCCAATGCAGAGCATGCTGATCTACGTGCCTTCAGTAATGCTTCCCTCTCCCACCATATTAAAGCCCAGAGCTCCACTACAAGCAGTAAAGGGAAGGGGTCCTCTCAACAATATCATTCATTTCCTCACTAGGTACATGTTTACAATTAGAAGACATGTTTACAGCTTAATTAGCTACTGTCAGGACGTCATTAACCACTGTCAAAAGCAACCAGAGAAAATCAGAAGTGCCGATGTTTTGAACAGTGATTTCTAAATATTTTCTTTCACAGAAAGGTCTTCTTTCCGGTAAGGTCAGAGTGAGAAGCACAACTGAGAGAAGAGGGAGAGGATTAATTCAGAGAAAGAAATCAGAGCTTTCCCCACCATAAGCAAACATGTTCTATTACTGTCACAGGGCTTAGGGCATGGTTTACTGCACATACAATGTGCATGTTAAGTTCAGCCTGCTTTAAGCAAGATTTTGACTGGTTAGAGGAAATCAAGAATCTCACTGTGCCTCCTATAAGAGCAGGGAATCAGGATGCAATGCGACCAGAAGAGAGCATTCAGGACGGCTGCGGCAGCACATACAACTTCTAAACAATTTTCAGGGATGGCTGGCTGATAAAAAGAAGAACATTTTAAACGTGTAACAGAAAAGATTTCTAAATGAATTTACTACTAGCTACGGTGCTGGTTTGACAGTGAGCCCTTGTTTTGCTGATTGTCACTGTTACTTCATCACAGGCACAAATATTTGCCTTCACCAGGTCTTCGGGCTCAGTATGATATTCTGGCTACCAGTACATCTTGCAAAAAAAATCAGAATTGAAGAATATTTGAATACATGCCTGCAAAATGTAAGACCTAATAATACTCAGTTGCTGTTAAATTCCAGCAGGAAAAACCTTTGGGAATCTATAATCTTTTGGTACAGAAAAATGTATTTTGGAGGGAAGCTCTATGGGTCTAGTTCACTTTGATGCTGTAAGCAAGGCTACATTAGTTGGTTATTTTTTCCTGAGATACTAACTTACTTAGATTAAGTCACATTGACACATATAACAAGGATAAAGTCCCCAAAAAATGTCAGAAACAGAGCAGGGGGGCTGTCAAACAAAACATAAAGATCAGCTACTCCAGCATGAACATCCATACTGCCGTGCAAATGACATGATCCCAGTTTGCATAACTTGCCCCTTTGAATACTAAGTTGTTCCCCACTCACACAGCTATGAGTCGTCGCTTTCCCAGGAAGGATTGTTCCAGGAGAGAGAGGAGAGTCTCGCACTGGTTTTCCTCCTGGAAAGGTCTCGCATCATTTCATTAACTGTTCTTCCTCCAGTAGCTGAGCAGGTAGGGAGGATAAAGCATGCTTTTATACCCAACCTAATTAGATAACTACATTAACTGAGCCACTTACTATCTCATTTATTTCTGAAACTGCTAATGTTTATAGCACTTCGGTGGTTGCCCAAACTGTATAAAAAGGACCTAAGGATACTCTAATGCAACTATTTATCTGCCTTGCTACAGACTTTCCATGACTTTGGGATATTGATTTATGTTGAAAGGGCTATTTTCATTGTAAGAACTGCAAACCCTTCGAGAGCAGGCAGGTTGTTTGTTCTGTGAATGAGATGCTGACAGCCTCACCAACATCAGCACCAAGATTTCTCTAGAAGCGAGAGCAGAGCCCAGACGATTTAATCAAGAACTGTGCTATTATAATAGTGCAAGACAAACATTAATTTTAGTGATTTATAGAGCACCTACACTGTCATCCTACATCTCATGAAAGAGCCATCAATTACCCGATGGCAGTGTCACAAAAAAATCTCCCAGCTTAATTGCAAATGCATGTTAAATGTTCTCTGAATCCAGCCACTTGGAGCTTTATGGGCTAAATTTTCACTTAGCAGTTTTTCATCTGATGATGAGAAATCAGTTTACAAAGCTTAGTATTTTCCCAATGCTTCTGTAGGTTCAGTCTCATTCTCATCTCAGAAACACGCACTACGAATTCATCAAAAACATCAGAAGTAGCAACAAAAAGGACTAAGATCCAACATACATCACTTGATTAAAAACCAGTTCATTTGCAAGCAATATTGCTTCAGCATAAAAGACAACTTTTCTCCTATCTTATTATTAAGCTTCTCTCAACTTGCACTAATTAAATAGAATTTAAATTCTGCTTTCTAATAGCTAGGAAATTATAACAAACCAAGAAAATAAAGTTTACCACATTTCTCTGTACTTTATATCTGAATCTGAATTTAAGCTCCTCATCTTCATGTTATCCAGATTGCAGAGCTTTATTTTTCATCTTCTCTAAGGAAAAACACAAATATATAGTAAAAAGAAATGGCTACATATAAAATATTTGGTGCAAATATTCAATTCAGTCCTTAGCAAAAATGGAGGAAACCTCCATAAATGTTCCAACCTTTTTGAGCTTGGTTCAGTCACAGTTCTTTGCAGTCACGTTATTTCAGAAGTACAACCAAGAAGCTTCAGTGGAAGATGAAAAGTTAGGATATGCTGCACAGGCAGGGACAACTGAAATTGGTACAGCATAGAGCTTAGCTAGTCGATAGGTACATACATACATAAAACTCAGAGAAAAGGAAAAAAATTACTCAAATCAGTAAGTTTTGTAAAAGGCAGAGCCATGCAGTCCTCTCTGGATTTTACCATCTAGATTTTAGCTGTATCTTCTTCAGAAGTAAAAGGGTTTTTTACCCTATCTGGAATTACACAAGAACATTCCATAACAGGCTTTTCAGACAAATGTATCTCTCCTTGCCGCAATAAACTTCAAATAATAAAATAAAGTAAGACAATCTAGCTGTTGCATTCATGTGGTCTCAGTGAGATGCACGGTACCGTGCGAAGGAGCAGGGCTCGGTGCAGCGCTCTGGAGGAAAGGGCAGACAGGACCCAGGGAGAAGCACAGTCATGTGTGGGGCAGGGGAAGGGCTCAGAGGCCCAAGCAGAAATACAGAAAGAAAGAACAAGACAGGGACTAACAGGAACTGAGCAGAGCTTGCTGGCACCAACATTTGTGGAGTTAGACAGTACAAAGCTTTGGTACCCGTGAGCTGGACTGTGGGCTGGAGAACCATGTATAAGCTCTAATTCTTGGTCCACCTTCTCTGGGCTTTTTGGATTCTTGCTTTAAACACTAAGATCTTTTGAGTTTAATTCTAATAAAATGCTTTAGAAGGGCATGGTTTAAAGCCTTTTGGGCCTTCTGGGCACTTCACTTAGCAGACTGTCCAGGCAGATCCACTTCAAAGCTCTGTCCGCCCTGGAGCCCCATCATGCCAAAAGTTAAATCAAGAAATTATCTTTATTATCATTTGAATTTCTGTCTGTTAGTAGATGTAAGCTACAGTTTTGTCAATATATCAGTTTTTAATTGTTATTTGTTCCTCCCAAAATATAGCACTTAGTGTGGCAGCTACAAACTGGTGAGAACTATTTGCAGCCCCAGAAAGAGTTAGATGGAAGATGACAGTCAGACCAACAGGGTACACATAAAGGAATTGGCCTTGCTATCGTAAGGTGGTATTGATGGAAGTCAGAAAGCAAGGAAAATTACTGAAGGAGAACTCAGTGCTGCAGCAGGTCACAGAAAAGTATTGGATTTGTTTAAGTTAGCCTGGCTTGGGGCCACTCTGCTAATTGTTACTTGCTGTGAGCACCCACCCTTTCTATCACTGCTGTTTGGGAGTAGACAACCGGGGCTGTGTGAATTGCAGCGATAGCAGCTGCTCTGAGCATTCAGAAAATGACACTAAAATATTGTCCAGGGATCTGTCACAAACACTGACTTTTCCCTGAACGTGCTTTTCTATCAGATTACAATTGTCAGTACTGAATCTTTATGTTTAGAGAACAATAATGTCAGATATTTAATAGTTAAAAAATTACAGCTTGCTGGAACCATTCATTCAACAAAATCACTCCACACCAAAGCTGTTTTGTCTTTCTCAAAGCACAAATCTACAATCACAAAGCACACAGCATTAATACAGCCCGCATTATTTATAACTGTCACGAGCTACATTTCAGTCCTACTACAGACAGTCATAAGCTTGAAAAATGCTGTAGAGCATTGTTTCAGAATTCAAGTTGGAAGTGTTTGGGGTAGGAATAAAAGCTCTCTCTTGTCTGTCATTCAATTAATCCAAAACCAAAACATATATCACCTTCTTAGATTTCATTTACTTCTATCTTCTGCTTCACCAGAAAAATAATTTTAAATTCCTATCTGGTTTTATTTGTTTAGTTTATGGAGTCCCACAAGATTGCTTAAAGTCAGATTATTTGTAACTAAAGTAATTTGGCAAAATTGCAAACTAATAGGTGCAATTTGTATTGTGACTGAGCATTAGGAACTCCCTGGAGTGCAAACTAAGAGCATTTGCAATGCAATACCTTTTCTGGAGCAGAAAATTTGTTTTCATTGGAGCTCAGAACAGCTACAGAACAAAGGACACCTCACCAAAAAAATCTCTATTTTTGAGGGGAAATATAAAACTTCCTTGCCCTTGTAGCATAGTTTCCTCTCTTCTGCAAAGGGAGCAAGGATGGAGAGGGAGAGATCCAGAAAGAGCTAAAGGTTTAAGACTTCAGCAATGAAGAAAATGTGAGCAAACTTATCAATACATTGAATGTATGGAAAGAGCAAAGGAAAAATTTTATAAACTGGTTTGAGCGTCGCTGTGTCCTCACTTTAGTGAGGCTGCTGGACTGCCAGAGCCACTCACTTTGGAGCAGACTATTACACAGTTACTAACATAGAGTAAGTGCAAAATACTTCATCACCGAGGACATTTATCCAACCAGACTTATCTCACTTTCGTGCATACAGTGCCCAGCTGGAGAAAAAGCACCTATGAAAAATGAAGTATTCGTCAATACTTAGTTCCAATGCTCCATCAGGAAAGACTGATTCACTGCCTGCCTGCCTTCCAGGCAGTATAAACCATGTCTGTCCACAGCTATTCAAAAGCTCGAGGAGATGTTATAATTACTGCACCAAAACAGTACCAAAAATCCCTGTTTCTCACAGGCCAGATGAATTCCAGCACCAGTTGGGGCTCTCTTCTGCCATGACTCATTACTTCAATCCATTACAGTAACAGTGGAATGCAGACTTTATTTAGAGGTAACCAAAGGTTGTAAGTAGGAATATGGCATAAAATTGAGAGAAAGCTTCAGCTGAGCTGAAAATTGTCCCTAAAAATTGTTAGACAGAGAGCAATTGTACTTTACTGGGAAGGGAACAAGAAAGACTTATTTAGGGGCTCGGCATGCTGTCTTTCTATGCTCCTATTATGTTTTATGTGGAATTCTTCTCAAATGCACACTTTGAACAAGGTGGAAAAGTGCTTCCCAAGCACTGGGTCAGAGAGAAGTGCCAGACTGTAGAGAACTTGCTGGTGTCTACTGAGAAATTACAGACTATACGGTGTTAAGATCCCTATTCTGATTATAAGCTGAACTAAAAACCAGATATTGGGAAAAGTATTCTGTGCATAGAATTGACAAGATAGAGGTACACCTGAAAAAATGCCAGGAACTTCTAAGAATGTGCAGCACAGCCTCTGAACCTGCTTTTAATATCATAACAGGAACACTGAAGAAAAATTTCAGAAGGTTATTTAGGTAGAACTCACCATCCATAAAACTCTGGGTTTAATACTTGCCCCAGTCATTCCCCACAATATTTTTATTAAATAAAATTATGATACAAGCTTCATTCTCTCCATATGAGACCTATATGGTTTCAGAAGGCTTTTCTCCTGAATCTGAAGCTCTATTATTTAATCTTTCCTGGAGGTGGAAAGATTACCAAAGATGCATATGAATGTTGTCAGTCTTTAATAACTTTGAGTTTAGCTTAGAAACCCAACTGATAAATACACAAACCTCAGAACCACCTCAAATCTTTTAAAATGCAGACACAGAAAAGAAGGGGAGAAGGAAGGCAAGCAAACAGCCTAACACTTGGTGTGGTTTAGAAGAGTTTTGATATGAGCAAGTAGAAGTCTTTTCGTACACCTTACCGAGTCTCACAGTCTACAGTGAAAACATTTCTTCTTAACCAAATGAGCCGGCCTGCACCAAAACATAGGAGCCAAAAAAAACCCCTTTAGTTAATTTTCATTTGTTAATGCACAAAAGAAGTGCAATAGCAAACTACAGCCCTGAATGCATTCCTTTATATTATAGTATAGAGCAAATTACTAACTAGCTAACTATTAAAATAGCTGTCATGAATTTTGTCATCTCCAAAAAGCTGGCATTTCCCTAGATAGCATTTGGGACAGCAAAGATCAGTGAAGAAGCCCATTCTCGGTAGATCCATTTCTTACTGCTGTTTCCATCCTCAAGTACCTCTTCATAAGGCTCCCTTTGCTTCAGCTCACAAGATCACCATTTTAAATTCCTTTTCCCAACACGAATTTCAATGTAAGACAAAATTCTTTTCTCTCCAGTGAAAAGACTTACAAGCCTCAGGAAATGTAATAATATTCATGATAAACTACACACAGATTCTGTTTACCCTGGTAGAAAATGTTTTGCCCAGGGAACAGTAAAAGCTAACAGTTCCGTATGCCACCATGGATTAAATTATGTTAGACAGCTGAATCTTTCAAAGACTCTGACACTGTCTAGCTGATTGGACATACCATTCAATATCCTTCAGAATAAAAGACATTGAACGGTACAGAATACTGAAGGAAACTTCAGTATAACAGCACTAAGACTGGTGTGAGAAAAAAATTGGAACTTGTATTAAGAGGAGATAGAAAATTCCATGCAGAGGTACCTGCTGCTTTTCACCTCTTGGGGCTTTTAAAAACATTTTAAACAAACCATCGAAGTTACAAGACTCAAAGACAGAGGCTTTTCTTTTCTACATTTTATGGATGCAAGATCTCAAGGATATCATAGTATAGAAAATAGAATGTAGAAACTTCTTCACAGTAAAAGTGGTCAGATGCACCAGTTACCAGTCCTGCCCAGATTGCCACTGCTTTATAAACGCAGCAGTAAAAATCTGTAATGGGCATTTGGAAACTGAAGTCCTAGGAGAGATCGAGTTGACCAGACCTTTCTGCTGGATTTGGCTAGACCTTCAAAAAAGCAAAAAAAAAAAGAAAAGTAAAAAACCAGAAGACCCTTATTCTAACAGATGGACCTCAACTCGAAAGAGAAGACAGAGACAAGATTTGCAGACAAGACTGCTCCTGTCCCCTGTCCTCACAACTGGTCTTTGTTTCCAGGCTTACCACTGCACCAGTTTCTGAGCAGCAGCAAACTCTGCCCAGTTCCCTTTGGTCCCCAAGCAGCTCTGCCCGTCCTTGTCCTAGACCGGGCAGGTCGCTCCCTGCTCCTCTCTGTGGGTTCTCCACACAAAGCACAGACATCCAGCTCCTGCCTACCTCTCCTGCTCTGCAGTCTGAAGCCATCTCTTCCCCAGGAGAAGAACCAACAGCCTCCAGAGCCTCAAAGGTCATCTTATGGCAGCTTCAAAAGAAATGAACAGAGGTGAGCAAAACCAGACCAAAGACACAGGCCATTACAACAGAACTGTTTAAATAGCTGCTTTCTGACATTCTTTGTCAACACACACAGACTAAGCCACTTAAAACTAGAATATTTTCGTCCTTTAATCCCCATTTACAACACATTGGTAATGTTTAAGAACCACTCCTTGAGGGTTTCATTTATATATATAGTCCAAGATATTTATGCCTCATTGATCAGACTGTATTTCAGTTCAGTCCCTAGAAACAATGCAGCCACAACGTAAATGGCTTTAAATAGTTTTATTTGAGATGCTTTGCAATGTTCAAACTGAGGCACTTTCCTCAAAAAAATTAAAAAAAGTAATTGAAATGTCAATTATTGCAGTTATTAAAAAATTTATTCAGGTTGCTGGATTTCAAGACAAGTGACCAGAACAAAAAACCTCAATAGAATCACAGAAACACAGAATATGAGGAGTTGGAAGGGACCTGGAAAGCTCCCCCAGTGCAACCCCTGCCAGAGCAGGATCAGCAGAGCAGTCACACAGGAACACGGCCAGGTGGGTTTTGAATGTCTCAATTTTTGTTTTCTCAATGTTTGTTTCAAAACAGTGACTAAAACTTCTGGAAAATAAAGTTCTTCTTGGTTCTATTTCTTCTAATTGAAAATGAAGTTCCAGTTCCCCCTAGTTTTGTCTCAACGGTCATACCAGTACCATCCATGCCAGCATCGACCTGCACACAGCGTTTCATCAAGCAAATTCCAAACCACAGAACTCATGTAACCACTGAAAGGAAGCTGCCATATAAACTTAAACTATTGAGTAAAATAAGTTGTGAATATTTTTGTCGAATCAGTCTTAATTGAACTATATGAAAATACTGGATAAATATCTTTTCTTTCTATACTCTCCAGATACGATTACCAGTCGAAGCGTTTGGAGTGACAGAACAAGCAGACATACCAGGAGGGAGTCAGAAGTGTGCATTTGAAAATAAAGATTTCTAATCTGTAATTATGACAAGACTAAATGAGCCAAACCTCAGTAAGATAAAAATAACATTTAAAGCAACATTGTGAAGAGCTCAGTATTTCCCCTGTTCCTAGAAGAACTGATCCCTGGTTGCACACTCAGCTGGTCTGAGGGCAGCCTGAGGAAGATGCAAACGACACAGACACCAGTCTCAAAGAATTCTGCTGCTCTGCATTTCTTCATACATCAGGTAGCAGAAAAGTAGTTGACAGACTACTGCGTACACCTCTAATTTGCTGCTATGCTATCGATATTCCCAGCAGGTTTCTGCACAGTTTGCTACTTCAAAGAGTCACATTATATTGTCACTAGGTGAAGTTTAGCACATTAAAAGGCTTTTCAGTGAAATAATAATCACTGTTTGCTGAGACAGTCTCCCACATGAATCAGCACAGGAGAGACAAACATGTTCACCTTCCTCTAATCTGCTTTAAATTGCCAAGCAGTCAGCCACATAAATCAATACACCCAAACAAACGATAACTGGTTTTTACTTTAACATACACATAACGATGGATGCACAGTAGCCCATTACTACTTATTAGGAGCACCATTTGGAGTACTGCAGTTATGAATCTGTCTGCTACATCAGTAGAGAAACCTATTTACAGAGGCTTATAACTACATGACAGAAGCTGTTCTCAGTACATAATACAGCATTAAAAGTTTCAGATGGGGTTTCTCGGGCTGAAAATAAAAGAAGAAGAAAAAAAGAAAAAGAGGCAAGGGAAATAATCTTGCTTCATAATTCCCATATCAGATGCCAAACAGAAACAGCATGGGAACAGCTCAGAGTGTTCTGACTCTATGGACTTTGGTCTCAGACAAGATCAGCAGTCCAGAGTGTTCGTGATCATTACAGTCTGTGGCATGTTTTATCATGGTTAAGAGGTGTTCACGATGGTGACATGCCCTAGTTCTGATCAAAGAGATTACATCCTGCTCACACAATCTTTCTGGACAGTTTCATTTGGACAGAATGCTTATCCTTGCTGTAACTCAACCTACGGTATTGTGGACTTTGTTAATAAGCCACTGTGGCGCATTCCAGAGACAGCTGCTCATTAGCAAGTTAAATTATTTTTATATGTGATTATTTTTAGAAAGACCTATGGCAAATGGCTCTGTCCTTTTCCATTTCTACATTCAGATAAGAACACTGCAGACAGAGGCTGTGCATACCACACAGCCGCTGACTGCTGTTCACCTTCAGCACAACCTCAGGGAAGAGGTGGGCAGGCAGAGGTTTGTGCTGAGGTTTACAGGAGTCCTCAGGTGCTGTTAGAGCTGCACAGGCATAGGCTACCTAGATCCCTGTTTGTTTGGTGTAGGAAAGTTTAATTGGAAAGTTTGCGAGAAGTTTCTTCTGCGAGTTTGCAAGCACTTTCTTTTCAAGTGAGTTTGATGATCTTAAAACTTGCCTGCGTGTCTCCACTTTAACCACAGTACGTATCCAGATTCCCAGTTCAAAGGAAAGAATAAGTTTAATTGGAAAGTTTGCGAGAAGTTTCTTTTGCAAGTTTGCAAGCACTTTCTTTTCATGTGAGTTTGATGACCTTAAAACTTGCCTGTGTGTCTCCACTTTAACCACAGTTTGTATCCAGATTCCCAGTTCAAAGGAAAGTTCAAAACTAGAGGCACACCTGAACCTTGACTTGAGAAGGCCAAGAGAATTACAGTGTCCAACTAACTTCATCTTTAATATCTGTGCTGTCTTTGTCAGCCAGGAGAGCAAACCACAGCAACTACCTGATAATTTATTTTTTCTTCTCCAACTCCCCACTCACTCTGGCTTGTCAGCCAGGAGAGCAAACCACAGCAACTATCTGATAATTTATTATTTTTTCTTCTCCAACCCCCCACTCACTCTGGTATCGGGGTGAGATGCTCTCCAGACTTAGCACAAGGCAAAACCGAATACACATTATTGCCATTCAGTTCTCCCAGAACAATCACTTTCAGGCAATAGTCAGTAGGGGCTTTCAAGACAGGGCTACTGAAAGCCCTGGATCATCTTCTGAGTGATCTGAACAAATCAATCTTCCCCAGGTGCTTTAGAATTGCCTTGCCTTCCACAGGATGTGAATTAAATGTGCTCTTTTGCAGGGGAAATATAAAGCTGTGCAGAGTTCTTAGTCACGATTCTGCAGAGCTGCTAATACCTTTCCCTCTCACAATACCTAGCAGGAACTTTGAGACATAAGGCAGGCACCAAGGACACAGGCTCCACAGGCAGGAAAAAAACAAATACAGGACTTCTTTCATTTTCTTTGCTGTCATACCTGCTAATTCTACAATGCCAAAAGGACATTTGGGTACTTTTAACCTTTTCCACGACTTTACGGCTCACCCTGCTCTAACTTAATTCTACACATCAAGACAAATAGATAGACAACATCATTTTGCATCACAGACAAAAATCGATTTTTTCAGTTTTTTTAAATTGTGTTTTTGTGACGATTCACCACTGTTCTGAAAGGTCTACCCATGTGGTACTAAGGAAACCACTAAAGTACCAATATATGTCCCAGTGAGCATGGAAGCAGAGAACCAAACTACAGACTCAATATCAAGTCTCCTTGTTGTTCAGTAAAAGCATTCAGATACAAGTGGCTCCCACATGTCTGCTATATAACAATTAACATATTTTCTAATGCAATTTTCAGATACCAACTTGCAGGTCCAGTCAGAAACACAAACTCTCCCTCACTGGGAAGTGCCAGCCCAATGAACCTTAGAAGGCTTGAACAGGACATATCCTCTGCCAAATAAATTTCCTTGATGGCTGAATAATTCTGCTTTATCAAGGTACAGGAATCTGTTCGCCTGTCTCGAGTCCCCTTGATGGAAATGCACAAGGACAGAAGTGGTTTTTTTAAAATGCTGAGTTGCAGGAAGGTCTGATCACATGGCAAGTATCAGCTTTTCTTCTGCACAGGAGGAGAAGATGTCAGACTGGGGCTAAGAAGCGAAGGATGAAAGTTTGGCCACAAGCCTGAAAGGTGGAGATCATTTGTAACTCCTTTTAAAGCAGTATCTGAATCAAGATGACCCAGCTCTTCTCAGTCTGCACTTTTTTTTTTCCTTATGGCACTACCTTTGCCTGATTTTACAGGTAGAAAAAACTGCTAAATGGCAGTAGAAATATTAGTTGGCCAAATACAAAGCCTCTGGAATACCTGTCTCGCATATCACACAATATGCCCCAATTACAGACCTAGAAGATGGATTTTTCAAAATATGAAAAACTAGAAGACCCGGGATGAAAATCAAGGCAGATTATCATCTGTATCTTTTTGAGCTGAGCACTTCATGAGCTGTGGAAGTCTTTGTCATTGTCCACCGTTCTTTTTAAAGCATGACTTGGTAACATGAGTCTAACCTGAGGTCTCAAACCAAAAAAAAAAGAAATACTTTGAAAGCAACAAGCCATTTGTAAATGGCACAAGGGAAGGGATTGAAACCAAGTGAAGCTCAACTGTAAGCCCTACTTTAGATGGATGGAAGAGTTTTTGGCACACTTTATATTAGCGTTTTGCAGATCTCCTGTTCTGACACAGGATCTGCCCTATTAAGGTACAAAATTAGTTTCCTAAGCGCTTGCACAGCTGAAACGTGCAGACAATCACTGGTGAAGAAAGGAAGGGGAAGGCAAGAATCATGTTGGAAACATGGCACGATATTTCTGGTTCATACCCTTTCATCTAAAAGATACAAAAAACAAAGGTTGTCAGCCTTGTGTCCAATCTGTAACTCCAGTTATCACTACAGATATATAGGAAAAAGATATTTTCTCATCGCAGTTTCTCCAAAATGCACAAACCTAGAAAATCCTGCGTCTTCTTGGAGTCTGGCCTTTCAAATTCATCGAAGACGATGCAGTGCCCTCTGCAGGTTTTCCTCTTGTATTACAACTCCAGGAAGTCGATGCCTTGGAGAAGCTTCACAAAGGACAAATAAACTGAGTATTTTTTTTAGTATAAAAATTCTGCCTGCTAATCTTCGAAATAATACTGTAAGTACTGTAAGCTGAAAGGAAGACAAAATAAATAGAAGTAGTCTCTTTAAAAAAATAATAGGGTTGTTAATTTATCTGAAAACCTTGGAATTATAATAGATTATAATAAGCAGTTTTAAATTATTTGCTACTTCGGTGGTGGAACGGAATGAAAGCATGGAAAATACGTTACTGCTACCTAAGCTTGTATTATCAAGAAGTCTGCTAATAGTTTTTACAGGAATTCCACTTGGTTTAATTGTTATCACTTTTAGCAGGAGCAATTACCATTACAAACTCGATTAGCACTTAGAAAGTCAGAAATGAGATTAAATCCCATTATACCAACTTGTACAAAGCTTTTCCTCCCCTAGCACCTGGACACATACCAGCTAAACACTTAAAGCCATAGCCACTTTGGACATTACACACAGCCACAAACTCAGAGGTGGTAACGGATGAAGCAGTTCAGATACAGCATGACAAAACTTGTTCCTTGGCTTGCTTTTTCACATAGTGGAGAAAATACAGATATGAACTATTTTTCATTGGCTGCATTACCAAACAAAGAGTATTCACGAGAAGTTAATTCAGCAGCTTTTTAAGGGATTTACAAAAGCACATCAGATTCTACTCAGTGCAAAGGTAAAACTTACTGAACTTCAGTACCTCCATTGAACTGAGCTGTGTTGCAGTAATCACCACAGTAAATTTTGTCAGCAAACAGACTGATGAGAGTGACAGGAGTCGCTTTCTTCCGAATGTGCAAAACCCAGACACAAACAGAGGTTTTTATCTACGGAAGCAAGGAAAAAAATGTTAATAATGTTGTCATTTTTCTTCCTTTGTATACAGTGTGATTCGGTGGCATGAAAGCTCCTTTTAACTGTATCACTGAGCAAGGGGAAACATCATCACACCAAAATTAGCTTCAAGACTGCAAAAAGTATTTTCATTTGAGAGAGCTATGGCCTGCATCAGAAACACGGTAAACAGACACATGGATTTGATACACGTGTGTGCGCGCACATGTGATAAACAAACATGCCTTTTGTAGTTCACTTCATGTAGTATTTCTTCTCAAGCTACTGAAAGTGAAGGTTCTAGCTATATACCCAGAAAGTTTCACTAGAATTTCACAACTCAGGAAGAGCAGAGCAAACATCTGCTGGCTCATCAGATGTAACCACAGACTAAAGAGACACCCTGACAAACCACAGAGCAAAATGGAGTTAATAACCCAAGTGGCAGTGCTCCAAAAGCAAACCTGGTGAATCTGTTTATAACCACCCAAAATGTACCTCCAGACTCTGCCTTTGCAGGCAAGTTTAAAGGAAATACTGTCCTTATTAATATCCATCCTTCTGACAGTTTCAACACTAATAGGAGCAACGTTCCATTAATATTTTAGCCACCTAGATCTTTTCCCAATATGCAATAGCATTTTCTTCTAAGAGAACACTTCTGGTTTTTTCTACCTTTTCACAAAAATGCTCGATGCCCCTGGCAATCCTGGGTCTCTAGCAATCCATGGTTTCTCTCCCTTGCCTTTGCTAATGCGATGGGAAGAACTAGCAAGAAATCTTAACGGCAAGAGACTGGCTGTGTGTTGTTATCCCCCCAGACCTCATCACCAGCCGGGTGCTGCAGACTGCTCTGAGCATAAAAGTCTAAAAGGTGTCAATGCCCCAAGACTCTGAGATTCACCAGGAGTTTATCACCGATCACTAGTAGGGAGGCTGCAGTCTGACTATTTGTTGTCTTTTGAGAGGACAGGCAGCCATGCAGGAGTGGGTTGGAACCGTAACACTTTTCTAGAGGGCTGTTCTCACACAGTCAGGGTCTGCATGAGGAAGATAAATCACGTCTGTGACTGCCCTCTCCCCTAAGATTAAATCAGAGGGGTAATAGCACTCTGCTGCACAAAGCCAGAAAACAAAAAAATGCTGGGAAAAAGTAGAATCAGCCTCATCGTCCCACTGGATAAAATCATGTCAGGAAGAGAGGAATGAGAAGCAAATTGCCAGCTCATGTGAGAGGATACACTGCTCATGTGGTGTGCCCCCTTGAGAGGGGGCTGCAGCACAGGCTGGCTCTATGAGGATCCAGCTCCAATAGCAAAACAACCACAGGTTTCACAGTGACACGGCTGCTGAGGAGCAGCCTCACACACCGCGTTACAGTAGAAAAGTGAGTGACGTTTCACCCAAAACCTACCAGGATAAAATGGCCTGTTTTCATTTCAGTAAGTAGGAGTTTATCCCTTACATAAATGAAACACTGACACAGTTCAGCCTTCCCTGTGCGTTGCCATTGCTTCTTCCTGGCAATGGGAGCCTTCACCAGCTTATTTCAGGGTAGCAGCTGTCTCCTGCGATTACAGTTTACCGCAGGGGTGATATCCTCCAGGGTTTCTTGCCCTGCGACAGGGAGTGAGATTCAGGAATTAAACAACTGTTCTGATGCTCAGGTTGATGTTTATAGGGAAGGTAAATTTTCCTGCTCTACTTCAAAGCAGGCTTTCATTATTTTGTTAGCACAGCATATATTGAGCCATGTGGCCCCAGGTCCCTAGCTTTCACTTCATGATTTAATGTTAAAGAAAACCCAATATCTTACTCTCTAGCTTTCAAAATCTGGACACAGCAACCCAGATATACCTGAGGGTATTGTATGATTATGTTCCCAGAAGTGTGTGACTGTAATTAGAAGCAGAGCCTGTAATTTGCCAAGTGACCCGCTCAAAGAGAATTTCTCCATTGCAGCCTCGAACATTCTCAGCCAAGTCCCTGGTCGCAGGAGGAATTCCAAAATGGGTGATCAGGCTTGGATGCCAAGCAGAGAAGTTCATCAGGAATTAGCCATTTGTTAGAAAACAAAACCAAATCTATTTGGAAATGAAATAAATACTTTCATTCCTGATAATGAAACATCAGTGATATATCAAGTATTCTGGAGGAACATTTATATATTTTTATACCCATCTTTGATGATGTCTGCGTTGTTACTCGAGCACAGAGGTGCATAACCTCAGTGCAGCTGCTACAGACACGACAGAGATGCTACTGCTTCCCATCACCCACACCCTGTACACAGACCTGGTGAAGGCAGGTAAGCTGCAGAGCACCTGGGTCTGTTTGTCACAGCCCTGACTTCGGGGGCCTCTCCCAGTATCGCCCTTCTCCTCTGTTTTCCTCCTCACAACAGATTCACACCCCAATGCCACGCATTTCACAGAAGCTCTGTTACCACAGTAAGGCCAGCTTTCACTGAAGCATCCTGACGCACAGAGGCATAAGCACGCACACAGATTACATGGTTCTCCTCCAGAATTTAGGTTGACAAAGGCGCTGATTAGAAGAGCCATTTGACCTGCTGACACAACCTCTGCAGTGTCCACCAGCATTAAGTATATGATAAGTCATGCTGAGAAAGTGATCATAAATTTAAGACCAGCTTTGGAAGAGAATAAAATGAGCTGATTCATTGTTGTGTGTAGATATACCCCATTAAAATTGTATTTTATTTTAATCAAAATAAAGGAGACCTCAAAAAAGGCTTCAGTTACAGCTGAAGTTACAGTTATATTCTCCTTACCGGCTTCCTAACGTAACACAATTACATAGCAGCCAGTTGCTGGAAGTGTTTCATTCAGGGCACCGTTCTTTGACTTTGCAGGGACAGGGACAGAACGCAGCTGTGCATCATGCGAAACTTGTAGTTACCGTGTACCAGATAAACACGTCATATAGGACCCGAGAAGTCAACCTTTTAGTCTTGCTGCTAATGAGACCTACATATCTAACTCATATCCAAGGTTTTTTTTAACTCCACTGTTGCTGCAACTCAAGAAGCATCTGAAAGATCGAAATATATATGATAAAGAGACACAGAATATGCAACTAAGATTATTACAAATTAGAGTTTATCTAAGCGGTGAATCTTGTCTAAGCAATACTGATGTTATGACAATCCCCTCTACTTAAATGCCCTCACTTCCCTGTCATCCCCAGCCTTCTCCCAATTATCTAACTAAACATGCCAGCATCATTTACACTAAAAAGAGAGAGGAGGAATTTTATAGTAAGCCAGATGATGAGTGAAATTGGTATCGTGCTGGAAGGGAATAAATATGGCAAGCTTGGCTGAATAGAGGGTAAGAGCGGAGGCAGCTATTACAAGGAGATGAAATCAAGAAGAGCAAAAGAAATTATGGTATCAGAAGGAAGGGGAGTATGGAGACTTTGATCTGGAGATTGTAGAAATGTAGGTAGGGAGAGGGAGAAGCTTCTCGCAATATGCTTGAGCACAGTGAGCTTTGGTGTGCAGCCTCTCCAAGGAGTACGGTAGGGACACTCAAACTACACCACGGTTATTAAAATCCAGCAAACTAATGACCACAGAGCAGTACAGCAGCAAAAGATGTCAGTTGCATCTTGTTCACTACTGAATACAGACATTACAGAATATCAGTTAAGCTCAATATTTACAGGAGTAACGATCCTAAAACCTACACTGCTGTCAGGCAGAGCTGGATCTCGCTTCTACAACCTCCCAAGGGAGGGAGAATCCAGGCTGAAACCTGGAACTTTGGCATTTTTTGGTGTATATGGAGATTTGCTGCCTCACGCGTGCCTGCTGAATCTGGATGCGGATAGGGACAACACAAAAAGCTGGTCTCTGAAATAGCACTTTTGGGAACTGGAGTCCCAGTTTCTTCTTCGTGTCAGAATGCAACAGGCAGGCAGAGTGCAGCTGACGTGCAAATACAAAAAGCAAATCACAGTAACTGCGAAAAGCGAGATGAAATAAAAGACAGCTTGCTTGTTTCTACAGCTCTAAGGAGACAGAAAATAGACACCGCGCTCCCAGAATCCTGTCCCGTCATTCTGGGCCCTCATATGCCACAATAATTCATAACATTTATGTGCCTCGAGGAGCCAAGAGCTGAATGTCTCCAGGCACTCAGTATTTGAAATACAGGAATCCCACAAATGCCAGCACAAAGCAACTGCTGCAGTTTCCAACCCAAAACAGTGGGCTCCTCTTCAGAGTCTGTTTATGATTTCCTTTGGGTGCACTAAACACGAGATTTTCAAGCCTGGCTTTGCAGTTGGATGCTGACAGAATCCACTGACAGGAAAGCAAATCCAAGTGCCCTCTTGAGAAGCACCATTTTTTGTAGTTATTGATGAAAATCTGCTTTGCCCTGGCATAAAGTAATGTTTTGCACGTACTACTCATCTCCCAGGCTAAATATGACTGATTATTGAGGCTAGTGGCTTGTCCACAAAATCAGTCACGCTATCCTAAAGTCGTAATTCTAAAAGTGTAATAATTTTTTAACCACATTAATTATTTCAGCATAGAAGGTTAAAAAGAGTTGAGTTCAATTCAGATGCAATTTGATTTTAAAAGTGAGTTAGGAATATGCTGATACTAAACTGAAAATGAGACTGTTGAACAAAGGAGTTTCAGCCGACTGAATAAATCAAAGCAAGTTTATCTAAAGGTAGGCCTGTAAAGGCCGTACTTAGGGTAATAATTTAGTCCAATTATTTTAGCAAATGCAGCAATTTCACATTAACTAGAGTTTTAGAGATGCTTTAGAGGATCGTGAAGGGTTTCTATTCAAGTATTGTTTTTCCTACCTGAGGCTGCAGGTCAATAGAGCGACTCATGAGAACCTTAAACAATTTTTTTTCAGAAACACACAATATTTTCCCACATGCAAAACCTCATTTAATCTAAAAAATATTTCCTTCTGCAACTTTAATTACAATTTAAACCCAAGTTGTAAGCAAAGGTAAATCTATTTTTAAGGCTAAGATCACTAGCACGCAGAAGAGCCACGAGCCTGTCCTCCCTAGCTGCTTGAACACAATTTATACTCTGCGTGTGAAAAGCTTTTTCAGAAACCCTCCGTTTTTGGTGTAATGTGTACCAACTAACATAGTCCCCTGACTTAATGAGAACAACATTTAGGATTTAAATCAGTCACTCTTTAGGGTGTTATCATAGACAAAACTCTGCTGCAACACCTAAGAGGAAAAAGCAACACCACCAGAGCTCCGCCAGTGTGCAGGCTCCCAGCCCTTTGAATGAGAAGAGAGACACAGAATCCAGATTTGAGTATTTCACCGATTAAAAGACCTAGGTCTACGCCAAGACTCTACAGCTTTTAGAGACTCTAACCATTTATTTCTATTTTTTCATTCAATTTTAAATGCCATAGCCAATCTTCAAGTTTTTTTTCAACAGATTAAAAGGTAGGTATCTCACCAGTCAGTAAAAAAGGGCTAATGGAAATTGCACAAATAGCTATTAAAATAGATATTTTAATCAGGCGAACAATTTCCTCTGCAGATTTCCGGTGCACTAACTAGCAGGAAGGGATAGACATATATTAATTGGTAATGGCTTCCATACAACAACAACATCTTCAAAATTTACATTTCACAAAGTAGGAGAGCTTAAATCTTGAGAAGCCTAAGTCTCGCATGATAACGTTGTCTCTTGTGGTGACAACAGTCAGAATCTGACGGGATTCTCGTGCATGTTTCACCCAGCTTTCAGTAGAAAATGGCACTAGTTCCTGTGCTACTCCTGTCGCTTTAGCAGTTCCACATGTAGTCATTTTCACAAGGTATTAAACGTTATCAGAACTTCACGGGAGCTTGAATTTCTGCATACTTGGTTAAAGGTTGATCTCTGGTATTTAATAAAAACGAGCAAGAAATTTGTGTGAGGAAAATAAACTTGATGTGACAAGGGAACAAGTGAGAAAATTTAAATTTTCAAGACAGAGGATTCATCCAACGACTAAAACCAGGAGTGACACAAGTGAGAAGAGTTCGGTATTACTACCACGGCAATGATCTGCAGTAGCCTCACAGGCTTGATGCTGCTGTTCGGCCATGAGAAAACAAAAGACGTTCCCATAGACAACTTACAAAGTATCTCTTTTTCTACCACTAATCCCAACAACATCACCACCAGGCTACTATAAAAGCAGCACAGCAAAATGTCTTCTCCCCTTGCCTAAGCAATTTTAGCGGCTGTGGCAACAGCATTTTAACGTTCCCTATTTATTAAAGAAAGGTCATAACTGTGGCGCAATCCCAGGGATGGCAGGAGAACAGACAGTCCTTGGCTGGAAAAGGCCAGGCATGGTTTGCAGCGCAACCAAGGTGAATTTTTCCTCAGCTCTCTGCGTTACGTTCTTGCTCAGCTGTGCAGCCAGATCGCCTGTATTTTCCAATGCATTCTGCGAAATCATCAGATAATTCAGATGATCTGAATAAATGACCTTCACACAGCATCACAAACTCGGAACAGAAAATAGGAAGTGTTTCTATATTTTTTAATGATATTCTAATTTTAAAGTTAATCTTTAAAAAGGTGTTTAATAATTCTGCCTGGATTTTTCCTCTATTCACTACATCCCAAAGAAAAATCATTACACTAACAGTCCAAATTGTTGTTTCATGGTTACTTGTTGCTTCCTTCTCTCTCTCCAGTATCACATTGATCCAGTTTGTGCTCACCAAAAATTACCCTGAATTGTTCGCAAATGGGTTGCACAAGACTAAGGTGCTTCCTGATATCAACTCCAACAACTTGCTACCGTGCTCACTTCAGATAAGCATTTCATAAGCTAAAAGTTGCTCTTGAACTTCTGCTATAGATACATTGTCGAAGAGGTTTTTTTTCTTCTGACAGACAAGAACTTTACTGCAACTCCAAATTTATTCACTGTCAGTTTATGCCCCTTACTTGTGCCAATGTTTACCTTCCAAAACTCTTTCTCCAGCATTTGTTCTTTAGGCGTATTGATATAGTAACACATCCATTCTCAGGCTTTGTTTTCCAGAGCCAACCAAAGCTTCATCACAATATATATTCCCTGTTCCCTGATGAGCCTCACAATTCTTTCTGCACCTGCTCCAGCCTGCACCAAAAAGGCTGTCCATACTTGCACTGTTAAGGGCTTACCAAGGCCTCAAGCAATGGCCCTCAAAGGTGCTTGTCCTCACTCAGGGTGAGGGGAGAAGCCGCAGCAGTGTAATGCCAGCCTGCAGGGTGCTCGGGCTCACACCTGGGGCCCCACCAGCTCTGCAGACTCTACTGCAGCACAGCCCCAGCACTGACATCAGCACCTCCCTGCTGGCACTCTGCGCTGTTAGAACATCCCACCCATACTAATGCATCCATCCAGCATCAGCTGGGCACCGAGCCAGCCTGCATCTAGCAGGGCTGACACCGGGCATAAAGCTAAACCACTCGCATCTCATCGGTTCGCTTAGCTCAAACCTGCCACAGGAGCTGTACAGCCAAATCCCAGCAATCCACAGCTGACGAACAACAACAGAGCCATTTGGATCCACGCAGTGCTAAGCCAGGTATCTCTGACAGCATGATCCCAGCCACCTGCAGCTGAGGTTATTCACCCAGGAATAACAGAAGGGCAGCTATATGGCCCTCCAGAAACATCTCCATATACATTTATGACTACATCACACTGATGTCTTATACTCACCCTGGGCTGCTACAGTGCAGAAATCAAAACCAGTCGTATTCTGTATTTCCTGTGGGACTTGGCCATTGGTTCATTTCTTCATTGGTTTATCAAGAGGAAAAAAATATGGTGTGGGTTAGAATAATCAATTCCTTTCTAATCAACTATTGATTTTTCAAGACAGGGCAGTAGTCAGGAAGGTTTGAGGTGAGTGCCGGCAGGCGTGTCTTCCATGTCCCCTCCAATGCTGGAAATGCAAGAGAAACAAAGCCCAGCTGGAAGGAGACCACCTCACTGCAATCCAATTCTACTAGGCCCCAAAAGTCTAACACAGTTATTTCAGTTATATTCTTATGCTGTGTCCATCATCTGCCATTTGTACTTTCACAAATACAAATGATACACTATGCAAGCTGCAGTCTAATTGCCAGATTTTGAAATCCTTTAGCAGCTGTTTCAACTGACAATAATGTCATAATGCATCAGGGTGTTGAAACAGTGGTGTATACCTATCTGCCCCTCTGGCAACATCCATCTGGTGCGGCATTTGACTGCTGCATCTTTCAGTCTAGGAGGAAAACCATCTTCTCAGTCACACTGTGTTCAGTAAAAGCTATGCTGCAGGAACTGAACTATCAGAGCTAAAAGGAGAAACAGAAAGGAAGAAGATGAGACCAGCTAGACAGCACACATAGTTTCTGGCCTTAACAAAAGTCAGGAATATAGTCTGCCACTCTGTGGGGACAGAGCAATAGAAGGCATCCTGGGTGAAGGAAGGAGACAGAACTCCAGTGACGGTGGAGAGAAGACAGTAAATAGGGGGAGAACGCAGAGGGGAAGCAGGAGAACTGGGACTCGTACAAATAACAAGGGGGAAATATGAGGAGGAGGAAAGCAATAGAAAAGTGGCAAAGAAAAGAGCATGGAAGACAAGGATGGGGAAGAAGAAAAAGAAAAGAAAGAAAAGTGACTTTATAGACAAAGAGGGTGAGCCAGAAAAGATTCTTGATTTCAATTGCAGAATAATTCCTTACAAAGCCAAACTGGTTTTGGCAGCCACGTAGCTTGAGATTGCAGGCCTCACAGGTGGCAAAAGGAACAGGAAACTTTGCATGCTATTGAGACAGGCTGAGAGAGAATTGCAAAAGGAGAGCTGAGGCTCCTTCATTACACAGAGCTACACACACCAATTCCCCTCATTCCTGTGGGTAGTGGGGAAGACGTCCTTTGCAACAGCTGGAGAACAAGGCAATGTTTTTTGCAGGAAGTTAGTTGTATTTTAAGAGGTCTCAAAATTCAGAAAACTAAAGGGTTTGTTGCAAAGACTGTAAGAGATTGGTTATCATTTTAAAAGGAATAAAAGGGAAGGTCCTGTTACTGCGTAGGTGCTACATGTGATTGCACTTCCTTCAGCCGCAGCTCTGGCATAAGCAGCTCCCACCAACACTTCCATTCTGGCTCCTGCTCACCCCTACCCTGGGCTCCCTCTCCCGGTCTTTTGGGACAGTGGTCAGTGGGAGTCCTATTGTGAAACAGGCCCAGAGAACAAACCTGCCCTCAAAATCAGCACTGCTGTCAACAGGAATGGACACACACCTCTGAATTCAGTTCAAAACCCAAAATCATTCAAGAAAAATTTTTAAAATATGACTATGAAAATTAAGAATTTATTCCTTGACGCAGTGGGGAAAATGCCCTCATGGCTAAAACACAGCTCAGTTCCTAGTTCTGCCAATAAATCCTCTGCAACCTTGTCACTCTCCTCTGTGCCTCAGTTCATCGTCTGCACACTGCAAGCTTTGCAAGAACCGATGCGAGATTGTTTGAGACACACAAACTCAAATCATGACAGCCAGAGACACGCACACCAAGGTTTCACATGGAAGAAGGAAAAATTCTAGGAATGAAAAAGTCCAACTGCCAAGCACACGTCTAGACCAGAGGCTTTTCATTTCGGTAGAGCAGGAAGCCAAGAGGGTGATGAGGTGAGGGAGGAAAGAGAAGAAAGAAAACTGAACACATCAGAATTGCTGAGAACTGCGGCAGGGGCCACCCTACAGAAGAATAAGGGCTGCATGCCTTGCAAAAGCAGTGCACAAGTTTGGGAGCAAGTTTTTCCAGACCAGGACCCTCTCTTTCTTATTGCAATGCTGGCTGAGAAGAATATGCTTGTGTCAGCTGAGATAAGAGACATGCAGGTGAAAGAATTAGATTAAGATATAATAACAAGGTGTGATAAAAGAATGGTTGCCAGTGTGGTGGATAACATGGGAAATAATAAAAGTCACTTTAAAAACAGAGGCTACTGCTTTTACCTACAAATCACCTGCTGCTACTAGCCCATGGTATGAGTCAATGACCAGAAATCAAACATTCTGTGAAATACAGTTTACATCAGCTGGGGAACTACAGAAAAAATCATTACCAGTCTAGAGATAACAGGACCTACCCTTTCTGGTGTCAAATAGCACCGTTCCCTTTGTTTCAAATTCAGTTTACACCAGTTAACTTGCGAGAGACACCACCAGACGTGTTGTGCTAACACAGGGCATGGGATCTGTCGAAGAGCTGCTGACGGGCACACTGCTCACTGGGAACCACTTGTTCTGATGACTGCCGAGAGCCTGAAAAACAAGCAAACCTGGGGACCATGCGTCTCAGATGATGTGGAATGGCATGAGTCTATAGGCACAGTTTAGAGACTGTGCAGCTCGGTCTAGTGCATTTGTCCACTTCTATTGGAGTGCCTGTGCATGGCTACAGTGCAAGTTCTCGGGGGAATGCCCAGGAGTTGATTTGCGAGGTGAGAAATAGGTGCCTCGCTAGAGACTTCACCTGACTTTTTCTGTCACAAACAAGTTGAGTGCAGACAAGAAGCTGTCTCTTGGCATCGAGGCCAATCTTTCAATTTTTCTTACTGCTGGCATTTAAACCCTTGCTCTAATGAGATTTGCAAATCAGTAAAGAAATTCTACTATAAATTATCTTAACTTTAACCAAGGGAAAAGCAAAACAAAAGCATGCAATGAAGGAAACGGGAAGAGAGTAGAATTAGACTGGATATTAGGAAGAAATTCTTTACTGTGAGGGTGGTGAGACCCTGGCCCAGGTTGCCCAGGGAAGCTGTGGATGCCCCCTCCCTGGCAGTGTCCAAGGCCAGGTTGGATGGGGCTTTGGGCAACCTGGGCTGGTGGGAGGTGTCCCTGGCCATGGCAGGGGTTGGACTGGGTGAGCTTTAAGGTCCCTCCCAACCTAAACCATTCTGTGATTCTAAGTCTACATTTGCTTTAACAGAGCTGCAACACTGCAAAAAAAAAAAAGATGCAAGCATCTTCCTAAATATCACACAACACTAAGCTCTGTTCTGCTATCAAACTTGCTTTGAAATTGTATTTCAGCTATACATGAGAATAAGGCAGGTTGTACATGAAGATGCCCACAGAACTGCAGTTCCCATTGCTTCAAACCTCTCTCCATGAAGATGCTCATTCCTCTCCCTTTATATTCTTCTGGTTGTGCATTTAATTTTACTCTTCCTTCAGCAAGATTATCAGCCTCTTTTTCTAAGGCAAGATAAATGAGAACGATTGCTCTGTCCTACAGAAGGTCCACCAGCAATCACAGTATCTTTTTAATCAAAATCACCAGTTAACCACTGTGTTTCTAACAAAATTGCACTTTTCTTTGATAAACCTCCTCCTATTATTTTTATCAAGGTTTTCCCTGCAGCTGATTTTGGCTGATACGCTTGTAATTGACAACTTGACACAAGTCAGTACCTTTTCTGAATATTAATCATACAGTCTACTCCCTAGCCCTTAGAAATGTAATGCTTAAAGCCAAAAATACTATTTTTTCCCCCTCTCAAAACTCAGAGACACGGTGTCAATATTTTTATGCCTGATTTGCAGCTGCAGCGATATTAAAACTAAAGGAGTTTTGATAAGCCTCACCTTTAGGTAGGCAAATCATCCACCAATATAGTCTTGAGGGGACAACACTTGGTACCTTTGACCAGCAGGATCAAGCTCCCAAAGTTTACTCACTCAGATTTCCCATCTTTCCCATCAAGTTATACAAACATTTTTTGTCAAAGACGCAGGAGAGGTTGCTTTCTTCTCTAGCTACTTGCCCCCTTGGCAGGGGAGATCACTCCTCACATGGGCAGAATTCCCAGGGTCAATGGAAAAATTTACAGAGGATATGAAACCAGGCATCGTTATAAACAAAATATCAATATGAGTGGTGGTTTTTTTATTGCACGTTCCCAGTTCCCGTTTATCAGAGGACTGGTTATCTCTTCTCATGCCCTAGCTGCAATGTACTCTCAGCAGTGTATTGTAAACAACCAGCCAGGGCTTTTTTTAGCTGTGTAATCAGAAGCCCTTGCTCCTCTGTTTAATTTCTGCTCCTGTAAGTATAGCTCCCAGTCATTACCAGATGGCTATTGTTACTCTTATTACTGACCCTGCTGTCCAGATACCTACTTGCACTTATTATCCACTCTTATTTTTCCAAATAAGGACCTTAATGAGGACAAGTGTAGTCTTTATGTCTACAATCATGTCTTAAATATTTCAACTTTAAAATTCAGATTGTAAGCAGTGAGAGAGCATATGTTCAGAAGCTTTTTAAAATACCTCCTTTATTACACTGTCAAACGATTCAATGCTGATGGTATTTTTGCAGTCACTGGAATGTTTATGTTTTATAACCACTGCCTTGTTTATGGTACAAGGTTTATTTCCCTTGGATTTCCTCCAAAATAGCTTTTGGTTGCTCAACAAATTAAAAAGATGTTGTTAAAAAAATAAAAAAAGAAAAAGAAATTAATCCTGGCTTAGCTCTAGAAATGTGTTCACACCTTAAGCATTTTTCTTAAAGGTTGTTATTCCTTCTGACTTATTACGATTAAAATTCCATACAAACTGGTTTTTTCTTCTCCTACAAGGTCTTCTTAATTATGAAGATTTCCTGATCTTTCTGTCACTGCATACGATGCAGACGATCCCAAACAAACAAACAAACAAAAATCACCTCATTACTTGCAGTGTCCATGACTTACATCCAAGCTGTCCCTGCTGTGTCAGCCAAAAGAAATGCATCATTTCTCCCCATCCACCAGCACCATCCATCAATGCCCTTTCTGCCACACTTGTTTTGTTTGCCTGTCCCTTTGGTAAACTCAGCACTTCAGCATTTTAACACCCAAAAGTGGCTCTGAAGAGCTCAGTACTGAGCAAACCTACCAGGCACCATGGCAGGAGGGCAGGTAAAAACAACGCCCAAGAGCACCCTGCTGGGACCGGCTCCTGCACTGGGATGGCCCTGGGAGGCCAGGACTTGATAAACAGAGGCATCTGAAAAATAACTTTATGTAAATGGATGATCTGCCTTTGTAGCAACTCACTACTATTTGTGTTTTAACAGTGTGCCAACATGAGCCAAAAGTTGTAATTCTGTGTGTATTCTTGAAGCTTGGGATACAAAGGGGAAAGGGACCTGGGGGTCCTGGTGGCCAGCAGGATGACCATGAGCCAGCACTGTGCCCTTGTGGCCAAGAAGGCCAATGCCATCCTGGGGTGTATCAGGAGGGAGTGGTTGTAGGGCAGAGAGGTTCTCCTCCCCCTCTACTCTGCCCTGGTGAGACCACATCTGGAATATTGTGTCCAGTTCTGGGCCCCTCAGTTCAAGAAGGACAGGAACTGCTGGAGAGAGTCCAGCGTAGGGCTACAAAGATGATGGAGGGAGTGGAGCATCTCCCTTCTGAGGAGCTTGGGATGCAAAGCTCAAGATTATAGCAGGAATACAATCAAGTATTAACTTGTTGTTACAATCTGAATATCACAATTCAACATTACAATTCAATTTGTTAAGAACAATACAACAGTAATCAGTGAGGTTCTTAGGGAGCACACTCACAAAACACAGGCAAATTCTAGTGATGTATCAAAGCAGCTCATTATTGCGTTCATAGGTTGGATGAGTGTGCTGTGCCAGTAATATTAATACTGGATATATCTAAGAAGGGGGTTGAATTTCTCTTCAATTTTTAAATCTGATATTCCTGGCAAAAAAAAGAAAGCCAACATTCACCATATGCTGGCGTTTCACATACAGAGGAACATACCAGTAACAAGTTAAAACAGTCAGGTTCCGTTCATGACAAAGTTTAGTCAGCAAATACTAACAAGTACCGTTTTCTGAGCCTTCCCTCAGTGTTGGCCTTGGGAACTTAAGAGCTAATTGAATTTATTGTCTAGCAGTGCCCACACTGAGAAGGCTCTAATGAGCTATGAAGACACAAATGTCTAAGCCCTCCTATCATCTGGCACAGGTCACTGTACGAGACAGCGAGACCTCTTGTAGACCACTCATTAGCAATTGTCACTAGCAACACGGATGGCAGTACAGAAAAGACCGTCAGTGATACCTGCCATATTATTCCACCAAATTTATGCTTCCCCACTTCTAGAAGTGCGCCGCTTATTTTGGCTACAAGCCACAATTCATCAGAATTACAAATTATTTTAAGACATCCTTAAATTCTCCTCCCCCATCCTCATTTAACCTAAACTGTTTATACTGTTCATCACTGGCAGCTGCACAAATTCTCCTCTAGTTTTTCTTCAACAACAAAGGTATTTGCTAGTGTCACACCAGGACACGGCATGAATATTTATGAAAAGATTTATTAGCTTAAACTGGTACCTTTAGAGATTCATTTGTTTCTGTCGAATCAATTTGTACCATTCATTCTCTTTCCTAACCTGTATGGCTCTCTGCTGGCTCATAAGGTTGTGTTTGCAATGCCTTTCCAATTGGTACCATGCTGAAAATACCTGTCCTGCATCAGAAACATCCCAAAACAATCAACCTTCCCCATTTTAATGAAATTTCTCCAAAAAGCTACCCTTGGATCACCTAAGAATGGTGTTTTCACTGAGAAGCAGCAAGTAAATTCCTATCTCAGTAACACCGCAAAGATGCACTCAACTACACACTAAACAATTCAGTAACCATCTGGGAATTTGAAGCCTGGCTCTGACAACAGGGCTGTAATCAAGCCAGATTTGAGCTCTGATGACTCAACAAATTCAATTTCCATAAGGTTTTTATTTCATTGACTAGATCTACATCAACAGCAGACAAAAATCTCAGAAGTCATAACACAGATCAGCGTAGTCTAATAAAGCAACCAGCAGAAGGGAAATCAAGTCAGTACCGTACCTTCCATTTCCCTTATTTTAACCAGTCATTTGATGATTTAGTGAGTCAACAGCATTCTTGGTAAAAACCTCCAGGATGAACGATTTTGTATTGGGTGCACAAGTGGGAACTGCCATTGAGTGGGACGCCCCACAATGCAGAAGCCAACACACATACAAGCCCTTTACAGGTTGCACTGACAAATGCAGGGCATTGATCATGCTTTGGGACCAGGGCCTAGCCCCACACCTCTGCAGCTGTCTCAGTGTGTGAGAAACCAGGCTTCTCCCTCCTCTCCGGTCAGGCAGCCCCACCAAGCATGCAGAGAGCACCAGCAGCCACCCCACAGCCCAGACAACGGAGAAAGGTAATTCACAGCTTCATTCAGTAGCAGAAAGGCAGAATTGTGAGATTACATTCTTCCATGATGTCAGGGTACAAGTGCAAGCTCTTTAAGAAAAGAAACCTCTGATTAAAAAACACTCCCATTAGGGGAGCCAGTGCTGAAATGAAAAACATTAACCACGACAGTTAAAGTCTTGTGGAAGGCTCCAGCCCATAAATCTCTCTCTTGCCGTAATGTCAGCCTCAGCTAAGTAATAGTCATGCTTCAAAAGCCAGCAGCAGAGCAATTCCTCTTCCCCAAGCCCAGTGTATGGTGGTGAGGAGGCATCACCTTCCTGCAATTTAAGGTCCCCGGTACCGTGACAGTCCTAGGGTCCTGACAGCGTGCAGCGTCAGCAGTGTTCTCACAGGACTGAGACCCAGCATGACTGCCTGTGGGCAGCCTTGTTGCCTACAGATGGCATCCCCTCCTTCTTAGATCCGAAATAAGTGTGTTTGCCCACAGTAATTCTAAGGGAACAATAAGTCCCCCACAGTCCGCCTCCAGTCTGGCCTTTAATTATGCAGTCACAACCCCTGCAAACAGGCTCTGCTCTTTGATCTTCACTTTAGTGGTGCCAAAGAGGTTCTTAATCCCTTTTTCTTTCCAAGTACACTCGTAAAGGCACAGAAAGGAGAATAAACCAGGCCGAGTTCCTGTTAAAGCTTAAGGGATTTTTGTCTCAACCAAATAGCAGACCTGCTTTGAGTGGCTGGGGCCTCTTCCCTCCTGTCTGCTTTGATGAAATGGAGATCCACATGTGGAGACTGGCAGAGCAAGCACCCAGCAACTTATTGGTGCAAAATGGTCTGAAGAGTGTATGAATCCAACAGGCAGAGCTTATGTACACCTAATCTCTTCATGTTTAGTTCCAAAGTGGCCTATCCTGAATACTAATCAACGGAAAATAGAGGAAGCAATTATTTATGTGGGCCTTCTCATTTATCAAAGCAGGAAGCTGTAGGCTCAGCACACATTAGGTCAGAAGGTAGACTACAGGGAGCTTTCAGCTTCTTCCAGCTACCAAACCTGTGATTAAATTAATTCTGTGCCCGCTTTTCTCACACAGCTGGGCACCCATCAATCACAGCTCCTCCACCCCCGGAAATGCACTTCCTCAGCTTATCTCTTAAAGAGCAGTTCTGCATGCACAGCATTAGCTACTTCTGGTGGACTGCATGGGGTTAGCAGGCTGTTTGAGAAACACAACCACTGTCCGAGCAATAATCACTCGCTGTTCAGTCCCCCACCACTCCCATCCTGTCTGCATAATTAAAAATCTGTTACCTTCTCTGACTCGGCCAGCAATCGGCAGCTCTCTCACAATAGCGCTTAGCAGGCGTAGGGCTTTACCAGATGGCAAGACAATGACGCAGTTCAAAATCTAAAGGTGATGCCACAGGATCGGACTGGTGCAGACTTGGTAACAAACAAAATGAAAAGCGTGACAACTGTGGGATCAATAAGGCAGATGAAAAATTAAATTAACTGCATCTCATACAGTAGAGAGTGAGTGTAATTTGTTGAAGGATAAAAGTAACAAGCCTCCTTGTTTGGTAAGCTTCAGTATCTGTAGAACCTCTTTATATGTTTCCCATTTCCCTACTAATGATGCTACAAAGCAATATTAACCAATAAAACAGCTCTTCATACTAAACACCCAGGCACCGAGAATTAAAAGACGTAGTACATGCGTTTCATTCATGTACTTACGCTGTTGCTTATAGAGGTAATGGACCACAACTAGAAATGAGGACTGAAATTGTCTTAAACATGCTCTGATTTTGCACCTTGCTGCTTGGCTAAAAGTGAAAGCGTGTATAAAAAGATTAAGTAATTGGATCTTCTGTTTTCATCTATCATTATCAATATTCAGAGGAGACAGGCTGAAACGGAGACTAGGGAACATCTGAGACCAAATCAGGATAACTCAAAAGAAATGCTCAAAAACGGATGTGAAAAACAGTGTCAAGAATTTCTTATTTATGAGTTTGTTAACTTTTAGTCAAAAGTGTTTAAAATAACCACATCTCTCAGAACACTGAGCTTCCTTAGTATCAACCTACATGGAATTATGCCTTTGGTTCTTGTATTTTTTGATAAACAACCACTATACCACATGATGGATGAGTACCTAAACACGATGTGAAAGATTCCCATAAAAACACTAAAAATGCATTACATATTTCAGCACTTAAACCATGTATCAGGTCTCCCCTCTGTCTGGAATTAGAGGCAAAGAGCACCACAGCAATTATTTCACATCTAGCTCTTGGGGCTTGGTGTTTTCTGCTGCTGTCTGTCACCATCCAAGAGTGGCATTAAATCACCCGAATCTTACAACAGTAAGAAAGTTAACACGTAGAATTTATTACCAATGTCCCAGTAAAGGTTTCTGGGCTGCCGCTATGTGAGGTAACCAAGACAGCAAATGTAGAGGTACAGACAAGTAGAGCACTGTGTCCTTGCCCCAGGGGAAAGCCACATCATGCAATTTTAGGTCATTTTAGTTTGTTCAAGAAGTTAATATGCTTCCTTGGAACCAAAAAAAAAAAATCAGGTCAGGAATCATGGACTTGTGTTTCACTTTTTATATGGAGCTTTAAAAAAATGCAGCTGAAGTATTGATCACGTGCTACTGTCTCCCAATACTTGTTTATCATAACAGCGCCAATGGACAAAGAAAGGATCAGAAACTGCTGTGCAAGGAGACAGAGGTCAGGTATGCAGGGAGCTGCAGGGGAAGCTGTGAAGGACAGTGGTGATGGCTGGAGCAAACAGCTGTAGGGGAGCAAGAAAGTACAAGAGAAACTTATTTATTGAAAGCTGTTGCTCTAGGTGTTACACAGGTGCACAAACACTGCTGTAGAGTCGGTCTCCTTTAAATAAGGGATGCCCTCAGATCCCCTTTGCTCCTCTCTAGCCCAAGGCACATCTTCAAAACAGACTGGATGTCATCCTTGCAAAACATTTAACTTTAATTTTACAGACAGACAAACAACAGCAGCAAAAGGAACCCTGCTGCACGGAAACTGTGCACTCAGGGTGTCAGACAGTGCTGCCTCCCCTCTCTGCAGCTCAGCCTCCACACCAGCCCACCCATTCCACCTGAGATTAGTACTGGTCTTCAGGATCTTGAAATTCACTGCTGAAAACTCATGGTGCCTCTGAGGCACTGGGATTAACCAGGCCACTCTGGCCGAAGGATTTGGGTAAATTACATTGCATCTTCCCTGATCTCCCTGCCCACGTGTGCTCTGGGCTCCGGGGGCACTGGGGCACGCAGGTTCCCTCCATTCCCTCTCCAGGAAAGCCAACCTTCCCCAAAGGATCCTTCTAGAGTACTGCAAACTCAGTCAGACTGCAGGAGAACAAGTAATTGAACCAGATTCTGCACAGCATTCAAAAATCAATCCTTAATTACAAATTGGCAACCTCAAAAAGGTCGAAGACTGAAGCAGGTGAAACAGCCTCACTGCAAAGCCATACAAATTGATTCCAAAATACTAGAAGGGTAAAAAAAAAGTGGGTTAGGGCTGTTTTCACAGAACTTTCTCTACAGTTGATGCTATAACCGTCTCAAGTTCATCACTTTTACTTTGTGGAGGTCTTCATGCCTACATCCACCCACACTACCTCCAGAACTAAAATTTGCTCTGCAAACTCTAAATCTATAGAACAAAAGCTTTTTTCAAGGCATTGTCCCCAGTGGATCACAGAGGTGTTTTGCATCCTCTCCCCAGCAGAAGCGTTAGAATATTACAGAGGAAAAACTACAGCAAAACAAAAAAGTGCATCTGACGACTAAAAGGCAGTAGAGCTCTTTGTTAACTCCCAAATTCAACACAGCACTTAAATAAGTGCCTTACTTCAGGGACAAAGAGGGACTCGAGCAGAGACTTGAGGTCTTTGCTGAATTGATTTCACACAGATTTCGTCCTTTTCCCTCTCAGAACTTTAAGCGATTTTTCTGAAGTTACATGAGCATCTTTAAATAAGTATTCAGCAGAAGAGATTCAGATCACAAGCTGCAATAGCATCAGTAAGCTCAAGCTTTTGATAATGTTTACCTCTATTTCATTTTCAAAGTACACAGAACACCAAATCCTGCTTGCTTTTCATGTGCAATTAATCCCACCAAAATCCTTTGGGACTACTTCTGAAAGTAAAACGAGCAGGATTTAGTTTATAATCCAACACTGACAGGAAGGGAAAATATGATATAGTGTTTTAGCCCTAGCAAAAAAAAAAAACCCTGGCGCTAAATCCTCCCTCATTAGTGAAGAGTCAGTGCATATTCTGCAGCTAATCTGGCAACGGGGCAATTTCCTGTTTGTAATATATATTTTTGCCCAAATGACTGTATAGAGACAGATGGTCACACCAAAGGAGGGCAGTCCTGGAAGGAAATCTCCTTCCCTCAGGAATACTTCACAAGACCAGTCTGGGGACTGCCAAAGCGGGATCTGTTGCCAGGCAGCTGAATCACAATACACTGAACACCTTCTTCAGGTCCTGGCTTCTGTATCAAATTCCTACCCTCTAATAAATACAGTGCTAAGAAGAACAAAAAGACATTTCCACGACTGGATAGGACTTTGAATGCCAACAACTACATGTTGAGACTAATTTCAAGTTTCTCTCATCCAAGGAAGGAAAGCTTTTCGGACTGCATTTTCTGCGTCCTCAGAAGTACGCCCTAGGTTACTGATTATCTGGAATCCCATCATCAAATTTTCAAGAAAGATACTCGTTTCCTTCAGGCTGCAATGGCTCAAGCAGATCAAGTTTCTAAAACACAGGCCACACAAATCTGATGTCAGCCAAGGGCTTTATTCTACCTCGTAATTTCCCGCTGTTTTCTGACACCAATTAACTGGGCCTTCCTTGTTTTGTTTTATAGAGAAAATGAGGAATTTTAAGAATTATCTATGAAAATACAATATATAGTTAGTATAGCAACCCACATATTCCTTAGTTGAATGTCGAATTTGCCTCTGTCTGTATTTTCGATATGCCAGAAAGATTTTGATCATCAACAACAGATTCAGCTGAAAGACCTTCAGCGTTGTCAGGTAGTAAAAAGTAATGTTTTTGGACAGCGAGATGAAATCAAATGCTGCTGTGATCAACAAGCTGAGGAGTTGCCAGTTCTCATTTTGATTCACCCAAGTTTCAGAATTAAAACTGTATTTGGAATAGTGGAAACCTGTCTCACCTATGATCTATCTGTTTTGCTTGTCTGCAGGCTGAATAAGACATCACTTCTTTAAGGCACTCATGCTTGGCCGAGACACATTCTTCATAAGCTTGAGGGCTGAGGAAAAAGGTTTTAAATTACATTTTAAAATACTGGATTACATTTCATGCTTATAAATTATAAAATCTGCAACCTTGGAACCACAAAATACGTGTGGCAATGTCCTCAGTGAATAGTTTAGCAATATTTCAGCTCTTTGGTTCTTTCTCCCTAGTGATAATAAATACACAGAGATAGTGCTAAATTGGGTTGCTTACTAGACAAACTGGTCTATTAGGATTTCCAAATTGCATAATCAGAGAGAGTTCCCAAAATGTGGCTTATGGGACAAATCATGTAGAATACAAAGTGTTACTAGACATAAGAACTACTAGAAATTCCAATTCTTTAACTTCAGCAGAAAAAGCAGAAACAAGTCAGGTGTCCCATGCCCTAGGCATTCACCTGGTAAAACAAGTCAGCTTCTTGTTCATATGGGAGCTTTTTTATTCCCAGTCAGGTTTGGGGCCAGACCAACAGTGTCATTACTGAACAGCACCGTGTCCGACTTGTATTGTACTGATTTGTATCAGGCACACACATTAACAAACCCATCTGACTTCCACAGCAACCAGTAACACTGTTCCGTGACTGAACCTGGCCCCAGAGGCCCCAGACAGGGACACAAACCTATCAAAAAAAAAAAAGGATGCATGAAAGGAACTCTATTTCAGAGGTAGAGTTGGGAAAGTAAGATTGAAATCACATTTAAAAAGTCCTGTAGGCTTCTAAAAATAAGATTATTTGCTGGGCCAAGGCCCACTGCAGTCCCTTACCATGCATAGAAAAGTTGGAGAAGAGGGAATGTATTCCTTGGGTACATCCTTGGGATCAGGCAGACCATTTTCGACAGGATTAAGAAGAGCTGAGCAACTTAAATCGAATTACTGAGGAAAGCAAAGCCAGGAATAAAATTCAGGTCTGCTCACTTGTGGCTGTCTACTCACTGTTCAGCTGCTGCATGTGATGTGTGGGAAAGGAAATGGCAAACTGTACTTAGGATGTCAGAGTTTACTTCTAAAAAGGTAAATGATTCATAAAAATCCGTACCAGTGAACACTTCCCTCCATCTATGATGAACTATGCTCAAGCATTTAAGACAACAGCACCACTCACTTCCAAGTCACAGCTCTCAAGAACGAAGAGCATTCAAGGTGATACTCTTGGCTTGCAAAGAGCAGCAGATGCCCATCTGTTGAGATCTGTTTCGACAGAATTTAATCCCTTTGCAGTTCTTTTTTATGCCTGATTATTTTTTTTATAACATTGCCCATCTCACTTCACTTAAAAACAAAATCCTTACCGTGATGTCTGATGCATTCGGGTAGCCATGGACTTGTCTGCCTACTAAAGACTTCGAAAGAGAAAATATAGGGAATGACCTGGCAAATTCTAAATCAAATTAAATGTGAGCAGTGAATGTTATTTTCTTTCCACAAAAGATGCAATAAAAGGCTCGGGGTATGGGCTGAAAAGCCAGCTAGTTACAAAAGAAACAAAAAACAAAGCAGGAACAGTGTAGACATCTGTATCTTGAATACTGCAAGGATTTACCATCATTCCATCCCACAGACCAGACAAGAAGAGCAGATGTACGACAGAGCAACAGAGTTTCTCAGAGCACTATGCCTTCCTACAGAACAGGGTAACAGGTTAGGACCCTTTGGTTTAGAAAATAGGTAACTGAAGGTCCACAACACCGCAATCGCTGCAGAGAGGCTGACAAGAGGATGATTATTCAGCTTCTTGCAACAGCAGAACTACAGAAAATCCAATGGTATCAAACCCAAAGCACAAATAAGTTCTTCCTCACAAGAAGCAATCGAACAGGAGTATTTCTCCCCACATCACATCACAGAAATGAAAGCACAGAGGGGATCAAAATGAGGTTAGATGCAGTCATAGAAGACTGGTTCACCAGCAATATCCAAAGAAATCCCTAAATTACTGAATGTTTGAATTTGGGAAGATAAACCATGGAAAAGCTCACTCAGATGCACGCTTTGTTACACTTTTTCAGAGAGGATCTGTCATACTGGCCACCACTGGTCAGACTAGGTTAAATGGACTTTAGTAGGAACCAGCATGAAAGTTCCTCTAATTTCAGCCTAAAGGCTTTAAAGGTTTTCAAAACTGGACTCAACAAGATTGCCATGAAAAGTAAAAAACTATTAAGTTTTGGACAAACAGATGAAACTCATGTAATTAAGGCAGATTTAAATGACTGCCAAAAAGACTACAGTCTGGGAGTAGCTGTTTAGCAGAAGTTGGCACATCCTTAGAGAACAGGGAGCATATGGTTTAGACGTTCCACATATGACCAGGCTCATGGAGATCATTACACATGACACAGTAAGAAAACAAATGGAACTGCGTGAAGTACAGACCATGATGGTCACTGGAAAAGCTTGTAATATTGCTGCCTGCAGACACTGCTTTCCCATAGAGAAAATGGATAAATTTGTTATTGGAGGCCTACAGGTTTTTACCCTGCTCAAGCACCTTCAGTTTGACCTAAGCATGCCTCCTGTGTTCACAGCCGTATGTTTTCAAGCACGACCTGAATCCCAGAATCACAGAATCCCAGAACGTTAGGGATTGGAAGGGACCTCCAAAGCTCATCCAGTCCAATCCCCCTGCCGGAGCAGGAACACCCAGATGAGGTTACACAGGAAGGCGTCCAGGCGGGTTTTGAATGTCTGCAGAGAAGGAGACTCCACAACCTCTCTGGGCAGCCTGGGCCAGTGCTCTGTCACCCTCACTGAGAAGAAGTTTCTTCTCAAATTCTATGTATCTGCTGTGGAAAGCCTTCAACAGCCAGTAGAAGTGATTTTTAGAGAGCCATCTCCTTCCCTTTTGCAACAAATTAACCTACACCAGCCGTGAAAAGTGAAGAACGTTTCCTGTCACCTTTGTACCACAGCTTTCTGACAGCGCCGGCGGCCACATTCCAGCACACAATCTCCTCCTCCATCAACACCAGACATGGAAGTAGACACCTATGGAGAAAAAGCACAAGTGCTCCAGAAGAAGCAACATCATATTCCCTAGATATTTTGGGGGACCGTCTCTCTGAGACATCTCAAGCAGTAGCAAGGCCATGCCCTAAAGAAATCTAGATCAGAGCGTGCTTTGTGCATAGATCATTCTAAATTTATTCTTAGCTCAAGGATAAATACGATTTCTTTCTAAATACCACATGTGAATTAGGATCACATTATGATATGTGCATCTTCTATTTCAAAAGAAATCTTTTCCCCAGACATTATCCACAAGCTGGGTAGAGCTAATCAAATTAACCTTGAATAACTTTCCATCTGTACCCAGGCACAACTAACCCAACAGCGGGGGTGGGAGCAGCCCAGGGGGCAGCCTGGCCGGTTCTTTCTGACCTCCCAGCCCACCATCAGTTTGTTGGGCTCATCAGAAGGAAAAGCTGCCTTCACAGCTGAGACTGGAGGCTGCTGGTGTCAGGTCTGTCACTGTTATGAGTCAAGGTAAACCTGTACGGCCTGCACTTCTGTGTCCCTGAGCTTTGCGCCAGGGAGTACATAAAGCCTCAATAGCTGGGGAACTGAAGTGCGAGCTGATCTTGCCTAATGCTGGGAATGGCAGAAAATGGTGGTTGTACAAGAGAAAAACGTTTGGTCTTTCCACTGCTCACCTTACCCAGTACTGCTTTTTAGAGCCAATTTCTGCAGTGAGGCTAAAAGAATGAAAACATCACCTTTGGCACCATCTTGCATAAACACAGATACTGTAACCGATGCTAGCTTCAACACCAGAGAACTCCTCACCGCTTTCTTTTGCCAAGTAGTGAGAAATCTCTCAAATTCTCTACTCAGGAATCACTTCAGTCAGAGTGGATTACCAAAGCAATTCTCTTAATCAGCAAGTCTAGTGCAGAGTGGAGTCTTACAGAAAACGGCTTACGCAACTGTAAACAAGAGTTTCTTTTCAATTATGCACAGACCCCCGCCTTGCTTCCAGGTGATAAACAGTGGATGCACAATATTCTTGCCTTGCAAATAACACATCCATTTCTATTCAGGAATCAGTTCCCTGCACTGAAACAGTGTCACTAATAAAACACACTGCTTGTAGAGCTAGAGCTGATAGCCCCTTTTACTTAGCACATACTTTTGTTGCTGTATACATATCTTTGTGTAAGACGAAATGTTCTCTGGGTATTTTTTAAAGCTGAAGCCACAGCAGTTTAAGAAACAAGAGTAATATTACCAAATATTTTTTCCCTTAAGTGGAGGAAAACAAACAAACCAACCACAAAACAAAACAAACAAAAAACCCCAAACAACCAAAACTAGCAAAGACTGTCTTCCAACTCAGCTACCTCCACAAATCCTTATTTCTCCCTCTGTTTTCACCCAGTATCAAGTATTGCTGCTTGTTCACAACACTGGGAATATAATCAGGTCAATTAGGTGACGGTTATGAAAAAGAACTTCCTTGTATTTAGCAAACTCCACCAAAGATTAATTATTACTGATACCAATTAAAAAAAAAAAAATCCTAGGCATTTCTCTGCACAAAGCCTTTTTAAATTGAGAACTAAAAATAGACAGACAGACAACAAGCAGACTTAAACAATTTTATCAGTGGGTGATTTATTTCGGCTTTCTGCTCTCCCTGGTCGCAGTTCAGTGCAACTCATAAATAAGTTAGGCTGGCGAAGGAGATTGAATTTTTGAGGCCAGAACAGTAATTGAGGAATTGAACAGCCTGGAGTTTGAAATATCATCTCCTGGGACATAAAAGCCTTTGGTCCTATTAGCAACTGTCTATATTGCTTCTCCAGACATTGACACATACGACCATGTCAACATATTGAACTGATTTATGTTTCTTTGTCTCACAAAAAGACAGATCTCGTACGTGTTCTGGGCTCCGTCATGCTGTTACTCCAAGAGTAAGAACATCTCGAGTCAGCTAGCTACATAAATTACAACACATGCCGACATTTTCCTGCAAACTAAAGGTTTCCAGTCACCATCAAGTTTCTCTCAGGAACTATTTTTCAATATTTAAAAGGCATCCAAACAAATCTAATATTTAGAAGGTTAGGAAGAAAGGTTGAACAAAGCTTTTTAGCTGTAAGCTTTTACAGTAAAAAAAATAAATTAAAAAACATGTTATTTCCAAGATGCGTTTACTGTATTTAAAACCTTTTTTTTTCCTCAGCTAGTTTGCAAAATTACATTATTCACAGAACCTCAAAGATTTTTCCTTTGCCAAGTACTAAAAAGTCAGATCTTTCAAAAATATGGCAAGGCCCAATTTCCTGTGAAGACAATCTGCACCAGTTCAGGACAGTTCGATTATACAGAAAGCAGTAATCTTCACTTTTTCCACACTGTATATGTCAGCACTTGCAAAGGAAAGACTGAAAAGTTTGCCTGAGAAAGTTTTTGGATTTTGTTCAAAACAAAACAAGCAAATCAAAAAATCCCACCATCACTGACCACTTTTTCAGTCATTCTCTCAGGATCAAAATTTCAAAGGAAAACAAGAGACTCCACAGACAACCGAAACAACAAGCGATAGACTGCAAAACCAACCCATGACCAAAGGCAAAAAGTATCACCTCCAGGTCTTAGTTGGTATGAAAACATGGTAATGATCTCAGCGAAAGCACAGGCCTGCACAGGACACCCGCACTCTCTGTGAGGCGCTGCGGCCATTTCATGGCGCCCTCAGGGGCCTTTGTACCTCAGGAGCCTGCCTCATCCCACCTGGCAGCTCGGGGCCACCACCGCATGCCTGTTCCTCCACACCTGGCCATACACACACGTTTGATTCACTGATCAAAACATGAAAATAATAACTTTCCCTCCCTAACTTATCATCCCACAAAACCTAAAGCAAACATTATTTCTAAGATGGCGCCACTTGGTGTGGGCCTCCCAGGTGTGACAGAAATGGTTCCCCACACAGCACCCCTGAGCAGTTGAGTTTTGGATAGCTATGATGTCAATCACATAATTAAAAAGGCTCAAACTTTTATAAAAGATCTGAAAGGTGCCTCTGGGGTCTCAGGGCAGGGACGTAAACCTCACAGGGGGCACAGGCCTGCCCAGAGCTCTGCAGCGTGAGGAGGGGAGGCAGCAGCAAAAACACATGAGCACAAGGTTAACCTTCTCTGGAAAAGAAAGACAGTGTTTAAGTTTAAATCATTAAAGTGATGGATTAAAAAGGAAAAAGGGAAATATGAGAAAAAGTTGCCTCACGTATCACTACTAAAATCCACATTCGCACCTTCTCCAGTCTGTGAGAAAGAAAAAACATACATCTAGTTTTGTTTTGTTTTGTAAGAAAAGATGGCAACTAAAACTAAAAGGTATTTCTTAAAAATAGAGTATCACATCTGTTCTGATCAAGCCCATCATACTTTGTTTAGAAGAAAGGCTCCCAATGGCATCATATACAAACACAAAACAGCAAGAGTTTGTCGGATCTAGTAAACACCAGGCAAGATGGACTGTATACTGGAATTAAGCACTACCAGTTATTAATAAATAAATAAGTTTTCAGATTAAATATTGAATCACATGGACACACCATCATCTGCCATGTAACAGACTGTACTGACAGCACCTCATGCTCCGCTCCTACTAGATCTCAGCACAGACAGGATGAGTGATTTGGGTGTATGACACTAGAACAGAGATCTCTAATGAATAAAAATGTGCTACTCATTAAATACCATCTCTCCAACTTGCTATTGAAGGGGTAGCTGATGGCAGGGCCTGCCTCTCCAAGGGACTGGGCACTGCTCAGCCCCACAGGCAGGACATGGATGAGGGCTCCCTCCATTTGCACATCACTGCACTCCTTCCCAAGCCAGCACCTGAGCTAGAGCTGTTCAAGTGGAAAGAGTAGTGTTTTCACTTCCTAATACTCAGCAGTATTTCTCCATGACCACCAGAATACTGCTCAGTTGGACATTTTCTGTCTAAGTCTTGTTAAAAAAAAAAACCAAAATCTAAAGGAAGTGCTTCAAGTCAGCATTGTCTTAGGTGAAAATTTTTATCCTGAGCAAGTAAAGAAAATAACAGCTCTTCACCAAAACGTATTTGCATAAGAACAATTCCTATCAGAAATGTTGTTTTGACAGCCATCCCTCCAAAAGAAAGAAAAACCACCACTCCTCTGCAGCTCAGCAGCTCCTTGGAAATGTCTCCGCATGCAGTGGGTTATCACAGAGACGGGCAGGATGGAAGATCACCAGCTCCATGTTGTTCTTCAGCTGCAGCTGTTCCCACTGACAGACAAGCGAACAGGACACCACAGCAATTAAATTAAAAAACAAACAAACAAAAATCGCAAGGGCACCTTCAGAAAAGCTGCTGTAAGCACGTTACTCATGATAAATTTTTAAACTCAACTACCTCCCCCATACTCACAAGGTACACACAGCAGGCTATGAGTCTGCTTCTCAGGGAAACAGCATGCCTGCACAACGATGGACAACTTCAGAACTTCAGCATTAACTTTCAAATGGCCCTTGCTTGCCGTTATACTATTACACAGTCTGTAACGAGGTACACAAGTTAAGCAACTCCTACAACTGGCAGGATGTTTAGGATTTATGGTTGTAGCGTGCTTCCCCAATGGCTCTTCTCAGCTGCTGCAAAATGGCTGCTTCACTCACAGACCTTCCTAGGAAAGGGTTAACAATCCCATAGAGAGACTTTTAACAAGTACTGAAGTTCATTTAAAGACATTTGGACAGAAAAACTGAATTATTTAATGGTAAAAAGTCTCATATGAAGTAAAAGATTGTATATAAATACTGCGTAACATCCAGTGGAATTCATCACTTTGCTTTGCACGGATTTACTTTATTTTTGGAGAAAATTAAACCCTGACACTTACTGAACACTGTAACTTTAAAACTCAGTTAAAAAAATGTTTAAATACAATTCTTTTCTGAACTACACAATACACACGTAGGTGGTAAGTATGATGAAGCCTTCCAGTGCTAGATATAGCACACATTCAAGTTTGGAACAGAACTACAAATTACTGTTCTTCAGGATAATTAGCACTAACAAGAAAGCAAATACTAATTTAAATTCCTTCGAAAGGTTTCTCTGATCACATTGTTGTCGACAAAACTGCTGACAGTTTAAAAAAGCAGAGTATTTATCTCAGTACTGATGATACACCGAATAAAAATAAATCCCACCACAACATGCAAAATGCTCTAACATGATGTAGTTTTCTGTCAAAATAATCCTGATTTTTAGGTGAGAACAGTGAAAACCGTGATTTATTGAGCATCTCAATCAGCCTGATTACATGTCAGGTTTGAATTTCGGTAGATCAGGCGGATGGCAGGTCCAACTTCAGACTGGATGCTACCACCAACCACTATGGTTCTCCAAACAGCTAAGTCCTACATCAACGTTAGCTCTGCCAAGCTTACGTGTCGATTGTAATCCTGAGGAAGCCGACTGAAAAAGGAGACAAAACAAACACTATATGCATTCATAACAAGCTTTTCCCAATGATAAGAGTGAAAATAAGTCTGGACTGCACTGGACTGACGTAAAATATTACATCCTGCCCCACCTTGTAACCAGTAACAGATTTTTATCTGCTTTGACCGCTACAAAAGAACAGGCAAAATAAGAAAAGTTCAGGGCCAACATCTTTTATTTCTTGAAATATGAGGGAAAAGTTACCCAGAAAGAAAATGTAACTTTCAAGGAACACAAACAATACGCCTTATTCTCCATCCTGCTGACAAGGTTTTCTCAAATTGCATAATTTTAAGTTCTACCCAAACCTGTAACCATCTTATTTTTTATAAAACCAAAAATAATTCAAACTGTACATGACCATTATACATTAAAACCTCTTTTTTTTTTTTTCAACCGTAAGCACAGTTCTGAACGATGTCGGGTGAGGCACTAAGGAGCTGTCAACTGTTTAAGAGATATAAATAGAAAATGAAAGCATTTTAGGAGTCTTCTTCCATAGTCACATCCTCTTGGAGCTTCTGCACCATTTTGTCCTCCAGCTGCTTTGGCGTGCCTTCAAAGCAAAGACAAAGTTCAATTCAAGATGGTTCTCTAAACCCAAATAGCTGTTATTCTTTGAACACTATGTCTGTTCTAGGTGAAACAGCCTAAATACATGGCTTATAGAGTCTGTGTAGAGTAAACCCATCAAGCTTTCAAGTATGTATTGCTAACCTCCCTCACTGCCTAAAACTACTTCCGAATTCTTTTAACAGAAAAGCTTATGTCTTTTTTATGCAAAATCTAATAAGCAGTCAACACGTGTTTTCTTCTAGAATGATCAACTCTGATACAGCCAGCAAAGCCTTCTAAAGGACTATAAAAACACATTACTTCTAACAGATCAACGGCCTTCACACATTAGTTTATATAAAGCTTCAAGGCCTCCTGAATGCTGCGTTGGATGGCAATGCTGTTAACTCTCAATACTACTACCAAAACCAAATACGCTATAAAATTCAGACTGACATGTGATTCTGCTCTCTTTAAGGCCCAGCAGAAATGCTGAGAAGGCAGCTGCTGTCTGACACACAGACGTACCACGGGCTGTTGGGCCTCATTCATTTTGCGTAAGCAAAGCCAGACAAAAGACATAAACAAACACTCAGGTTTATTCTTTTGACTTCAGCTCTTTGTTCTTTTTCTTCCCTCAAAAATCAAGGGACAGAGCAAAGCAAAGTTTAAATGTATCCTGACAAAACGTGGTTTCACGTATATACAATTTTAGACTACAGTTAACGCAAACTGGAAGAAAAATATAGAAGAGAATTCTAGTTAAAGTCTAATAATATATCACACCTACATCCACAGATACAGAATCACTGGTGGTTTTTATAAACTAATACCTAGTGGAAACGTTTCTAACATCTCCCCATGACTCTACTCCATTAACTGTATTTTTAAAAAGAAATCATCTTCACAATCCATTTTTATCAACGCCATCTAACACAAGCTAGTACTTCTAATAAAGAGTTCAGAAACCAGAAAATTATTTAGGAGAAACAGGTTTCTCCAACTGAAAAAACCCCTTGGTTCACTAAAAAAGAATACACATTATTATATCTGTTTTAGGGAATCTTTTTTAAATTACCATGATATTAAAAAAAGCTTAGGCTTACACGGAATAAATATTTCCGTGTAAGTCTTATTATACAAAGTGCACTACAAAAAAACCTGCTCTCACAATTAGCTAACGAATTCATAAAAGCAGAGTTTGACTACTGTGTTTTATATCAATCAGTGGCACAGTCTGCCGAGTTCAATAATCTATTCAAAAAGAAGACTTGGATTGGTTAACAAACACGCAGTTCAGAGAGCACCAGGTATTGAGTGCAGTTTAAAATACTCAAATAAGGAATGGAAAGGGTAAATGCAGGACTAGATAAACAAAAATATATTTGATTCAGAACAAGGACATTGCTTACATTGACTGGCAGGAGCTACTCTCCATATTCAATCCACAAATTAATTGCAAGAAAAATGTACAGCATTATTGAGCTGTAGAATGAGTCTCACACACACAAAATCAATATTCAAATACAATAAAACTGTATACACAACCTAAGTAAACCAGGGAAAGCAAGTTCTTACCTGCATGTGGAGCACGAAGAAGGTGGATATTCTGTTTGACTTCTTTGATGTCTTCTGCCTTCTGCAACTCTTTGCTCTTCTTTAATCTGGGGAAGGAGAAAATTGAGTTGAGTTACCTTCAAAGAACAGCTGTAAGTTTGCGTTTTAATGCATGACACACGTCTTTAAAGGCATGTAAACTGCCAATTACTACAATTATAGGGAAATAAAGGTAACAAGTATTTGAAAACCAATTCAAGCATACACTGGATACAAAACCAGGGAAAAAAAGGCAGCACTGTATCAACTCTTACCAGAAATTTGTTTAAATCTAAGACTCAATATTACAAACAAGTTCAGTTCTGGGCCCCTCACTACAAGAAGGATGTTGAGATTCTGGAGCGTGTTCAGAGAAGAGCCACAAGGATGGGGAGGGCTCTGGAGAACAAGCCTGATGAGGAGCGGCTGAGGGAACTGGGCTTGTTTAGCCTGGAGAAGAGAAGGCTGAGGGGAGACCTCATCACCACCTCCAACTGCCTCAAGGGAGGTTGTAGAGAGGTGGGTGCTGGGCTCTTCTCCCAGGTGATGGGGGATAGAACAAGGGGAAACGGCACCAAGCTGTGCCAAGGGAGGTTCAGGTTAGAGCTAAGGAGGAAGTTCTTTACTGAGAGGGTCGTCAGAAGCTGGAACAGGCTGCCCAGGGAGGTGGTGGAGTCACCATCCCTGGATGTGTTTAAAGAGCGGGTAGATGAGGTACTTAAGGATATGGTTTAGGGGGCAGACAGGAGCGGTTGGACGTGATGATCTCAGAGGGCTTTTCCAACCGAGTGATTCTGTGATTCTGTGATAACTGTTATCATGGAGTGTCCAAAAGCTGCATTTCACTGGACAGCCAATAAAGTGTCATAGTTTGGTAGCAGAGTGGAGACCACTCGAACTATTTCACCCATCACTTGTATCACTGTGTACACAAAGCACACACTTGGTACATACTTTCCATCATCATTTCTCTGGAAAGACGGACTGTCTAATACAGACTTGTGAGAGCTCCCATAATACAAATATTTCTCCTCACCTGTTCATAATAAATCTCGCTTGGCGTTTTTGCTTTATTTCCTCCACTCTCTTCATTGCATCAACTGAAACAAAGCAGAAGTTGTTTTAAATGGGTTTACACACCTACAATTTGAAATACATTGTATTTTCCAAAGCAACATTACCAATATTCCAGAGTACCTCTATGTCAGAGGCAACTCTTATACTACATAGAGGAAGTTATTCCTTCCTTGGAGAGCAGAGTAGAGAAATATTCTGTGTACCAACTAGGACAAACTGTATTTTAAAACTTGTTTATGCTTCCACTTTCATGCCTACACGTATTTTCCACAATTAAGCACCACAACAAAAGCCTGACTTTACTTGAAATCAGACAAAAGTTACCACCTTTGAGGCATTCATTCATCATGTAAGTAACTCTACCATCTCACAGCAACTGATTTATTAAATGGAACAAAGAAACAACTGCATCAGTACAAAAGGCTTACACTGGGAGCCTCTTAAAAAGCTTGGTAACCACTAAGGTTTTTTGAAGAGAGTAATTCAAAATACAGGACTGCTCCAGCTCTAACCAGTTGCTGAAAAAAAACGCAATCACGTGAAACTCCACACGTGTTCACAACTCAAACCTCCTCCACACACGAGAATTTGGTCATGATCCCAGTAATTTCAAAGACAATCACCACAAAGTGTCAATACTCTACGAAGTCTTCTGAAAACATGTTTGTAAAATTCACTCCCCGTAGTTCACCTTTTGTTTTCTCTAACATCACTCACCGGTCTGGTTCCACAACTCTCTCTGGTATTTCACTGGTTCATTTCTACGTTTTTCGAACTCGAATGAATTATCCTACATTAAGAAAAAGTAAACATAGATTATACACAAAGCATACTGAGATCGATGCATTCTTACTGCAGCACTCGCTCATATAACTTAATATTTTACGTGATTTTTTTTTCCCTTTCAGAACCTCAGCTCCTATACTTGAACAACCTTTAGAGATTACTAAACTAAAAGGAAACAGAGTTGAGTGTTTGACCTCAAAGTGTCAGAAGCCACAGTGATTTGTCTGAAAAGAACTATTTACCAAGCCATGTCCCTCGGCTATTTTCTTTTTAGTGAGACAAAAGGAACAGAGAAGACCAATGTGGAGTCAGAAATACAGAGTGGACTAGACAGGTGGAAGGCAAAATTGAAAACATGTAGAGTCAAAAGCACTTAATGCAGGTCAAATAAGTTCTGCTCAACAACTTATAACTTTGAAAAGGTTCTAAACAGAAACACTATTTCATTTTAAGATTATTGTAACAATATCAAGTGATTTGAAACGGTGAAACATTTCAATGGATGACATACTGAGGTGTTTGAGGCAGCTGAGGGCTTTTTGTTGTGCATTTTCTGTTTGTTTTGCTGGGTTTTTTGGTTGTTTGTTTTTTTTTTTCCAAAGAGCTTAAGATAGAAAAACAGTTTTCTGATTTTTATTTTTTTTTTGCTAGGCATGCTTAGATTTACACCAACTTTATCGGACAACATTTCCCTACCCACCGGTTCTTTTTTATAATGGTAAAGCAGAATTATTAGGTAGCATCAAGCAGAACAGCCAAAATACAAGCTGTAGAGCACACTGCATGTTAACATCTAGATGCCATTCTTATTCTTAACAAAAAAAACCAAAACAATCCAAAATTCATTGTAGCCAAGCATGAGACAGCAGCACATCAACTCACTACAGTTTACCATAAACGGAGTCAGCTTTTGCCTATTTATAACCACAGAATCCCAGAATATGAGGAGTTGGAAGGGCCCTGGAAAGCTCCCCCAGTGCAACCCCTGCCAGAGCAGGATCACCAGAGCAGTCACACAGGAACACGGCCAGGGCTTTGGGTGTCTGCAGACAAGGAGACTCCACAACCTCTCTGGGCAGCCTGGGCCATGCTCCATAACCCTCACACTCACAAAGTTTGGCCTCATCTTCAGCTTGAACCTCCTGTGCTCCAGCTTGGGACCATTGCCCCTTGTCCTGGCATTGGCCATCCCAGAGCAGAGCCTGGCTCCTTCCTCCTGACACTGCCCTTTCCCAATGGATCCCCAGGAATGAGGGCACCCCTCAGTCTCCTCTGCTCCAAGCTCAAGAGCCCCAGCTCCCTCAGCCGCTCCTCAGCAGGGAGATGCTCCACTCCCTCCATCATCTCTGTGGCCCTGCTGGACTCTTTCAAGCAGTTCCCGTCCTTTGATACATGATATTGTTATGTATCATGAGAACACACCACAAACAGTGAAGAGAAGTCTCCTAAGAGTACAGCTGTTCTTCCAAACACTCACAGAGATAAACTACAGCTACCTCATGCTGGCCAATGGATCTTTTCAATTCCAAGCACGAGGCCACAGAATGACCAACTCCTCAGTCGTTCTGAGTGAGAGAACAAGCCTGTCCTCCAGAAATACCTTGTGAGCAACCACCTGGCAAGGTTATGTCCTTCTCATTGTTTTTGCTGTTTAATAAAAGAAATCTGAAACCCAGGAAAACAAGGAAATACATTTAACCTGTATCCAATGTTCCTGTTTGAAGCAGCAAGAACTGTTACCTTCTTACAAACCGCAGTATTTCCCATCATCTCGAGCCCATTTAGACACTCTTCCTGAAGCTGGCTTATGAAAGAATGGATACCAACCAAACTACAACAAAGCACCATGCCTACATATTGTTTTAATTCTTAGCATACGGAGATGTATCTCAAAACTGGGGCATACTGTCACCTATTGAGGTGTGTATAAAGGAATTTTAAGTTAAGATCTTAAGATCTGTTAACCATAGCTTCTATGAGTCACATTAAAAAGAAAATAGAAATCACATTCTTCCTCGTGGAAGATGCATAGAAGGCAGCAAATCACTGTGTCAAAGCACCAAACTGTCAGCATCCTGTTGAAAAAGAGGTAATTAAGTCACAGTAATTCCTGACTTATTTAAGGACTGCTCCACCACATACAAGTGCTTAGTTTATCACTGAAGTAACTTTGCCTTGAAACGGTTTTTAGCTATTTTAAGATCTCGTATGCTGTTTGTGAAACATTCCTATGTACACAAGGACTTTTCCTACACATTGTATGCTTTAAGACTTCAAGAGGTAAATATCTTATGTGCCTACACAGAGAGACTTCCTGGGGTACCTGGTAACCAAGATTATCTGGTTGTGCAGAAACAGAACTACCAAACGTGTATCGACAGAGTGGGAGACTTACAGATGGGAAAAGAAAGCCTTGGACTTGGGAACTGCCATGCATTACTGACATAGATACCTGACACTGAAGCACACAGTGAAGCCCAAATGTGAAGCTCCAAGTCATAGTCAAGCTAAATTAATGGCTTACTCTCAAGAAAACTCTCTCATCCTCTTCCACAATCCAGATTTTCTCCACTTACTCCATCCCTCATGCTAATCTAATTCAATGACGATGCATTAAGCTAGCTAACCTAACCTGTCTGCATCCGGAAGAAGCGAGATTTCTGACATTGTAGTGAGCTCAAGTAAAGCGTGAGCCAGTCCAACTTCTTACCACTGTCAATTCTTTGCCAGCTGCTTTCCGGAAGGCTTTGGTCCATCTCATCTTTCTGGGATTTCGCTTCTTTTTAAAGTTTCTGTGGCATTTTGATTTGCAGAATCTAAATATCTTAAAAGATGAAGAAAGAAAGAAAAAATTACAGGCAAATCATATTATTCCTGCCCCACTGCAAGCATGATATCAAACACCGAAGTTTCTCTAACTGCTTATAGAAAATGACATCCATCTTTCAAATTTCAGCATTTTTAGTTCAAATACAGCCCCTGACAAACAGAATTTCAAGCTCCATTCTTGATTTTTTTTCATTACAAAGTCATTTTCACAGCTGTCCAGGATGTGCACAAATACTTACAATTAAGCTGATTATAAATAAAACATACCAGGGTTGTCAGAATTATCATCTGCAAAAATAACTGTAAACCCAAACCTGTACTGTGAATAAACAATCTTCTATACCTGTCAGCACTTTTTAGACACAGTGCCATCCTGACAACAACAACAAATCCCCACACCTCTCACGTAACTCTTTTCAATTCAGTACACATGCGCACACAAGAAAAGTCTATCTTCTGGAATGCAGCTTGAAGCCTTAAAGATTACCCTGCAGCTGGAGTCCTAAGCACATTAGTTAAGTCCTGGACTGAATTTACTGAAAGCTGTTGAAGCATATGCCCAAACATTCCAGCTGACCTTTTTTCTTACCCCCGCCTCCACTTTCCTACAGACTCTACAGGACACTACACTCACTTTAGGCACCTGCCACTGCCGGCCATAAATTACCTCACGTTCACCCAGCTGATGTTTTCAGGCCCATTAAAGATGCATAAAAGAAACTTCATTATCCATACTTGAAATTTCACTAATAAAGTATTAAAAAGTATTGAAATGATGTAGCTAACAGCCAAGCTAAAGAACAGTGCTCCATCCCAAACTGTCCCAGATCCAACAGACATTTTCCAGTCAAAGAGAGTATGCAGCAAGATGATGGTGGAAGAGGGGGACACCATCATAACCCTGTTCACAGTTCTTAATCCTCCCTAAATTTGTGCATCGCTTTGAACTGTCCTGGGCTGTCCAGCATCCAGAGCAGAGCTGAAATTTTACTTAACAATACCGAAAATTACATTTGTTATCACTGAGTTTTTGAAAACCCTGCTTTTCTTCAACCGTGCTCTCCTTCCCATCTCACACTCACTCCTGAAGAAAACGTAACAGAAAATATGAAACCCGTAGTAAAGGTAATCACCTTCAAATGATATTTTTTTAAAAATTCAACAGCTTTTACAACTAACCTGCCGTTCTGCTACCTTTGTTTTTTTTAAACACGCACCTTGTGGCCATTTTCTACTAAAGGGAACTATGCCAATCTACATCTGCCTCTAAATTCACAGAAGCTGCGACTCGGGTGAGCCACACAGTAGTTGTTCTGACGTCCGAGCGTGGGAAGGAAGCGATTTGTGTAAGCTTCATTTCACACTGGGGCCTCCAGTGCCCTACAGGAGCTGATAAGGAGTACAGCAAAGGCTGGGAAAGTACACACAACATTTTATGTACAAACTTGTCACCATAATATAAAGCCCAAAGTGCTATGCGCATCCTGCTATGACAGCCTCAATTGGCTAAGTCACATCAGATATCTGAGCAAGTTACAACTTTTAGGAAGTACCATGAGACAGACATAAGCCATTAGCTTTAGCATACAGTGTCTGTAACCCAGATTGCTCAAAGCTTTAGAATCACTTGCTATTAATATAAACAGCCTCCACTTCTTCACAATCAGAAAATTAAAGAAGGAAGATTTCATATCGCTCTACAAACCATGTAACTTCTCGGTTTAAAAGTGAACGCGAATTTTTCGGCCCACACTCTTCCCGAGAGCCACCACAGCTGCCAAATTACAGCATCATTTCGTACAACGGCTCCCACATCGCACGGAGCCCTGCGCGCTGCTGACGCCGCCCAGCACCGCCCCGCGATCGCCC
>NW_010190020.1:0-7775 GCF_000695765.1 Mesitornis unicolor | reverse complement strand
CAGCCGAGCGATTCTGTGATTCTGTGATTTGTAAATACTGTTAGTAATATGGAGATTTTTAAAGTTCCAGCCAATAAGGAGAGAATAATTTTTTCCACTATTTACAGCTTCAGTTAATCACTGTTGGGAGTAAAAGTTATAAACAGAACTGCATGTGTGTTTCTGCTGTGTTAGTGACTTAGTTATCTACAGTGTCTTCTACACTATTTGTTTCAAGTCACTTCAGGGAGGTGATAAAATGTATTCTGACTCTCTAAAACTGCTGATTTCATTGCATATTCATGTATTTTCTTTCCAAACGCTTTAGACAATAAGACCTGCAAAATTTTGAATCATAATTTTAGAAGAACAGCCACTCAATTTGTCTTTTATTGTTGTTAATGGTAATTCTGATAGGGTAATCTAGCTAAGGAATATCTATTCAGAATATAAAATCTAATTCCTTCAAAATGCTTATATACATTTTGCTGGAGATTCCTTTTTCCAATGGAAGCTAAATATCTAAAAACTTTTTCTATTATCGGCCAAGATCTCTGTTAATACGATGCACCTCTGTTTGGAGCATGTTCAGTGCCTAATGCAATGGAACACTTGACTGATTTGTGCTAACCCCTGGTAGCATTTCCTCCTTGTGCTACCTTTTTCTGCCACTGGCCAATTCTGCTGTACAGTTACTTGCCTGTTTGGCCACATTACACTCAAAATCTTGTTATGGACAAAAACATACCTATATAAAGGCAAGAATTTATTGCTTATTTATTTGAAATCTTAAGAGTCTAATCTAAGAATCCTTATTATGGAAAAAGAAAAGAAATTTAAAAAATGAACACTTCTATATTGAAAAAGTCCCAGTGATGTTAAAATTTCTATACATGCAATTCCTGATTTCCACCTTTTTTTATTGTGTTATGAATACAATTCAAATGTGGCCATGGAATATTGTATCAGTCAGGACAGGGTAAACTGCTACAGGTGTTTGGCTTTTGTACATTTACTCTCTGCTCAACTGATAAGATGGCTCTAGGCTTTCCTATGCAGCCTAAGGGTACTTAACCCTGTTTCTGTGGTCGGGAGTCAGGACCCATTCTCCGCACCTAGCCCAGTTACACCCACATTCTTATTTTTGAGGGTACTATAACTGGGGAATTATTTCTATCCATCTGTAGTCCTTGAGTGACTCAAGGAACTTGGGGCCTTTAAGTTTGCACAGAGATGTACTGCTGGGATAACTTCCACTTGTTCTCATATTCAACAGACATTGGTTTGCTAAATCCAATATTAGAAGAAATATATTTTTGAAAATGCAGTTGCATTCAGTTGTCTAGTTTTGGCAGACTTTTCAAGGGTTGGCTGCACTGGAAATTCAAGCCTCTTCATACATACATCATTGATTATTGTTTTTTTCTGAATAAGACTATTGAGTCTTAGGGACAATTTAATCCAAAACATACCCAAAAATTTACATTCATTACAAGGTCAACATTCTTACACTAGCATTTCCAGAGGTCCAATGCACACAGAGGATCAAATTCAATCAGTATGTAGAACACCTCAAACTGTGTCCCATTTAAATTTGTCTGTTTACACAGAGGCTGAATTTGATCAAGTCTCTAGCAAACAACTAAATAATTCAGTCCAGTGGCAGCCTTATTTCACATGACTTGTACATCTGTCTTGATTGTGAATATAGCTGTTTTTCCAGGAATGGAGCTTTGCTTTGATGAAATGTGTCTGGAAAAACAATTTTTAATACATTCAGTAAATAATACTTCGTTTGTCATTCAACCCACGTGTTTTTCCATCTCTATAGAACCTCTTTGTTTTAGACTCTGATGACTAAATAATTTAGTCCAGTAGAACCAGGACTATTTCACTTTGAAATTACAGCTGCTTTGGGTAGGAGAAGAGTGTCTTGTCCTCTCCTTGTGGTGGTGTGGAGGCTCTCTCTCTGATGGATGGCACTGGAAAAAGCAAACAAAAGAGATAGATGGATACTTTTGGAGTCTTACAGCCCCACTTTTGAAAAATAATATAGAACTTCTTTGTACGGCCACACAGTGTAGAACTGTTTAGGCTCCATTACATCATGCTGTGTTGCATTGTAAAATGAAGTGATTACAATGTGATTGGAGCAGCTGATATATTTTGAATCACTTGACAAAAGGAGAAGTGTAGTGGAAAATCAAATGGATATATATGGGTAGCAGAAGTGATCAGAACAAATTGTGAGCATAATTATCTTTGATTGCTATCCCTTTTGTAAATGTAACTGCTTTGTAATAGCAGTTTGGTTTGGGTACATAATGGTATAGAACTTCTCTCAGTTTTAATTTCTCAGAAACTGTATGGCAAACAATAGTTGGATACGAGGGTGATATTAAAACATGAGTGGATTGTCATAATCTGTGTGAATTCAAAGCACTTTTTGCTGTTTTGATTAATTTGTTTGTAACTTTCTAATCAACTGAGACAATAAAGCTAGCATCAACAGAAGTTTTTCAGCCCCATTTTGACAGGAAATGAATCTTCTCTACCCTTACTCTCCAATTCCTCTGGGCCAAATGCAACTGTTCCTAACTCATTACAAAGTCTTGGATCTCTTCCAATCTTAATGTAAGCTGCATAGACATGATGGCATTTATTTTGGCAGATAGTGATCTCAGGGATATTAGACAAGGTTGAAATGTCAGTGCTAGTATTTTTCAGTCTGCTAAGAATCTCTGAAACTCCTATGCAAAATAATCTGCTGATTATTATTCTATATCTAGAATTAGGTAAAGGAAAATCACTCACTGTTATCCAATAAAACTTGCTGGAGCATAATGAGAATCTCTTCTTTCACACTGAAAAGTGTTTCTATCTTTAAGGCTAATTCTGTCTCCTCTCTGATTGAACATGAACTTGAGGCCACTGGGAAAGCTTTAATGACCAAAGCAGAAAAAAGAGTATGGTGACTGGTCAATGAGTTGACAGCTGGAGAATGTACTTTGTAAGTCAGGCTTACAGGTAGTCTGTTTTTCTTTCCTGGCCTTTTTATTAATTGCTGAAGCTATACACAAGTGCATAAATGCATGTAGCAGGGGAAAGGTGAAAATACACTGATGAAGAAAAGGCTACTGTATGTTTTCAAGCAAGTCCTCCACAATAATGAAGACAGCTAAGTAAAAAGATGGATAATTAATTTGTTTGGTTTTGGGGGGTTTTGTTTGTTGGTTTGGTTAAAAAAAAAATTCAGTAATACTGGAGCTAAGTTAGCACCTCAAGTGTTGTCTGCTTTGGTGATATGCCACTGAGATACAACTGTATTGATCTTCTTCAAATCATGATAGCGAGAGATGTCAGCGGAATTCTGGGACCTCCTCACATTAACAGAGGGTTCAAACTCTTTTGAATATTATCTCAGAGACATTGGTTTCCCCACCTGTACCTTTAGCCCTAGAAGGAGCCCTTTTTTTTGATCCCTCTTTCGTACCTCTAGCTGATTGATATTAATGGAGCACTGTCAAGATTAATTTCTATATCTTGTGTATTATAGGAGCAGTTTGTGTAGCAAAGATTTAATTCTATTGGTGCTGTAATATACTTTTGAGATACACACGTCATATTTTATGTGTGTACACTGTTTTGTATCATTCATCCATTAGACTTGCCACCAAGCTTTCAGGTTTCTCATCTACCCAATAACATTTGTTCACTTTGCTTCTCTCAGGTCACATTCCAAGACTCTCTTTGTTGTTTTTTTCAAATGCATTTTTCTGTTTGAAATGCTGTACTGACAACATTTCCTCTCATGAATGTATTCATCCTGAACATCTTTGTGGTTGTTTGCTGTATGCTATGGCCTTTCTCTCCAAGCCTGCAGGTTAGGCTGCAGATCTTGCTTTGCGTATGGAATTTATTCCACTCCACAAATTCTGGGATTCGGGACCAGAAGTAAGAAATGTCTTATACTTGTCTAAGAAAATGTCTTACATTTGACTCAAGGAGGCATTATATATTTATGGTGCTATATAAGGCTTCATCTTTTAATGAGCTAGTAGTATATTAATACTAAGTCAATTTTATGGATCTCATGTTAGATGAATTTTCTGTTGTAGTTTAGTACCAGTTTACAGTTATATACATAGCTATATAAAAATACAAAGAACATTATATACAGGAATATCTATGTTTTATACTCATGTAGCTATTACTGTCTTTAATTCCCCCACTCCCCATCCCTCCACCCCACTTTGTTTCCCATTTTCGCACTAATATTCCATATGAAGATCTCTTTTCATGTTATTCACTATACAATCTGTGTAATGGTGAAAATAATTCTGTTTTCTGATTCATATGCAGTGCATCAGCACAGTTTTCAGCAGAATCTTGGAAAGCTCAAAACAAATTAAATTTGTAAAAGGAATATCATAAAGTAGCAAATTGAACAAAGTTAGGACAAAACTCAGGTGCTATTTCGGTATTTAACATTATGACTCTTTGCAACAAATTTGTCAGTGCTATCAGTTTCAGTCTTATCAGTGACTCTAACTGTGATGGATGTACATTTCCATATTACGATTTTGTCATGCTTCAGGGTGACACCTTGGCATAATTATTCCAATGCATGTTTTGATAGAACAAATTTTGTAAAGCGGAAAGTAGGGAGCATTTCCCAGTCTGTATTACAGGTCTCTGAAACTTTATAGTGCTTTGCTGTAGGCAAGCTAAATGGTAGCCAGAAACTTAAGGGCATATTTATTTCTGAAATATTATAAATATATAAAAGGCAATAATGTAAGTGTTAAAAATATGTATTTTAGAAAAAAGAAAATGTGTCACACAATATTTGTCAAGGTCAAAACCATAAATAATGTAATAGTTTCTCTGCAATATGGATTTTAATCTCTGTTTTTCAGAAAATCAATGCCTTCTGCCTATAGCTGTTTTATAATTAACCAGTACTTAAGCAAGTGATATGCAGATAGTATATGATCTTTTTTTTACAAATTGTGAAACCTGAATTATCAATGGTAAAACATCAGATAAAGACAATAAATATAAGGTTACTGAACTCCCAAGTTAAATAAATTTACTTCCTTTAATAACTATCTTATGTTAAAGGTGACAAATTCTTGTGGATCTTTTGGTGCTTAATTTCCCATTTAATACAATGTTAACCCTTGTGTTCCTACTTCACAATGGTGTCTGTATACAAACATATAAAAAGTATGCCTTCCTCAGGAAGATGTCCTGCAAGTGTCCTGGTTTGAGCTAAATAGAACTAATTTTCTATTTAATGATTTTACTTTTCAACTGAGTTTCTTTTAAGTGGCTGAACTTGCTGAAAACTAGCAGGATGTTTTCAGGATGTCTGAGCAGAACCCTGCTAGTTCGTCTGCCTCTGATCCTGATTTGTGTGTTCCTGCATCCTGCTCCTACCTGCTGCTAAGTCTGGTCTGGGACTTTTCCAGTGCCCTGCCTTGCAGAGCCTCTGGTGACATATTCGTCATTGAGGGAGGGTGGGGTAGGATTTTATATTGGGTTTGTATATATATTTGTACATATTTGTATATATTTCATTGTTTTCCTATTTACATTATTATCCTGTAGTATTAGTATTATTGGTTTATTAAATCTGTTAGTTTTATGTTCTCCAACCTGTAAAGTCTCTCTACCTTATTCTCTTTTCTCTTCCCTTCTGGGGAAAAGGGAAAAGGGTCAATAGAAAGCGTTTGTCCAGGATTTAGTGGCCAGCCCAGCCCTAAAACACGACACTGAGATTAGCCTTTTCCTAACTTGTGTGGGTAAATTAGGGCAATTAAAGGTAAGAGATGAAAGGGATGGTTCTTACAGAAAGTAAACATAGATTAAAATAGTAAAAATAGGGAATCTGAAAGTTTCCTTGCTCTGGAAAATCACAACGTTTAGAAATAGCTGCTGGATTTGGTGGCAAAGATGATTTCTTCCAATGGCCTTTGTGTTAGCTCTTATGGATCTGGTCAGCCTCATGAGGACTTACTGGGAATGCTTCAGAGAGGGCATTCCGAGTTTGTAGCATAAAGCCTCTACATCAAGATGTAAAAATATCCTAGAGATATATTTACTGTGGGATGAAGAGAGAGAAGACACAAATCCAGGAACAGTTTCAGGCAACAAACTTGAAACAAAGCAAACATTCTCCTCACCAAAAAAAGACAGAAAAGGACACTTACTCATAATTTTCTCTAATCTGATCCGCAAAAGCTGTCTTCTCTCCCTGTATGACTATTGGTTACACAGAGAGGTTATGAAGTCTTTCCTTTACAGAGAATGCATCTGGCAGGAGGAAGCTGAGGACCTTTATTTAGGATGGCCACTGGTGTGAAACTGCAGATAGCAGGAGAGAAGGATGTTTAAACACAAAGTTATTCCTGAAGGTGTAATGCCAGTGCTTAAGAGACTTTTCTCGTAGTTTCTTTAGGAACAGTTGGCAGAAGGAACATTAAGTATCATGATCTTATTTATAGATCTTATTTCACTCTGAAGGAAGAAAATTCCCTGGGAGGATCCCTGGCAAATAATATGAGTAACATGGCTTTGCCCACTAAAAGAAGGAAACGGAAAACCTAGGTTTACAAGATATCTTCCAGGTCAAGATATTTTTACATCTACAAATATGTGCCATGAGGAGTTAAAGACCAATCTGTTTACATTTATATCGTAATGAATATCAGTCTGTCTTCCAGATGCCTGCTTCTTCATGATTACTTCTTACACATGTTGTTCACCATGATTAAAAATCCTGGCTCCAAACAGTATCAGAAACTCTGAACATAATTAAAGAATAATAAACATACACTGTTGAGGAAGCTTGCTTGCCTTCTTTCAAAGGTGGCTGGAGGTAGGAAGAAGCGTGAGGACTGACAATGTCACATTAAGGAGTGTTAGCAGGAAGGCAGAACTGGACGGGTTCTGGCTTTACTGTGAAATGCTGGCATATGATAAGTACACTAGATAGGAAATGAGAAGCTTGGTTTCAGCAAATAAGTGGACATATCCATCTGTGTAAAGCAGTGTGTGATAAACTGCTATCAATATCTAGTAGAACCTAAGGAAAATGACCTAATTTTGCAATGTGTAGTCATCCAAGTATTCAAAATCTAAAATCACAGAATCACAGAATATTAGGAGTTAGAAGGGACCATGAAAGATCATCCAGTCCAACCTCCCTGCCAGAGCAGGATCACCTAGACCAGGTCACACAGGAATGCGTCCAGGCGGGTTTTGAATGTCTCCAGAATGTCTCCACAACCTCTCTGGGCAGCCTGTTCCAGTGCCCTGTCACCCTCACTGAGAAGAAGTTTCTTCTCAAATTTAAGTGGAACCTCCTGTGTTCCAGTCTGTGTCCATTACCCCTTGTCTTATCATTGTTTGTCACTGAGAAGAGCCTGGCTCCTTCCTCCTGAGGTCACCCCTCAGTCTCCTCTTCTCCAAGCTAAAGAGACCCAGCTCCCTCAGCCGCTCCTCATAAGGGAGATGCTCCACTCCCTCCATCATCATTGTGGCTCTGCGCTGGACTCTTTCAAGCAATTCCCTGTCCTTCTTGAATTGAGGAGCCCAGAACCGAACACAATATTCCAAATGCAGGCTCACCAGAGCAGAGTAGAGGGGAAGGAGAACCTCTCTCAACCTACTAACCACCCCCCTCCTGATACACCCCAGGATGCCATTGGCCTTCCTGGCCGCAAGGGCACACTGCTGGCTCATGGCCACCCTTCTGTCCACCAACACCTCCAGATCCTTTTCTGCCTGGC